>NW_021634753.1:0-147472 GCF_004799145.2 Neltuma alba | reverse complement strand
ATATATAAAACATGAAACATCAAAGTTATTACATTAAATTTTTAAAGGTAGGGAGGTGATGAATGACTGACTCAAAATCTAGGAAGTTATTATGTAATTTAGCCTTCTTCTTTTTCCCCCCAAATATAAGAATTCCAGACTCTTGTTTAAGGGGGATCAATTATGTTTAGCCCACCAGGATGCTGATATAAACAGTTAGGTCACGTTTAGTAGAAAGTATTAAAAATTAGGAGTAAACATTGAGATTGAGATTGAAAATATCTATAAAAGAATATTTAGCAGAAGAGATTGATTATTGTGAGGAATTAACCAAGCCCGTGTATGTGGGATTGAAGATTATCATGAGAAAAAGTGATATTCCTCAATTCCACCTCCATAGGTTGCCTAATCTCATGTAATAAGCAATCACTCATGCTAAAACTATTCTAATGATTTTTTTCAATTGCAATCTTAATTCTAATCCTTCATTTTTAATACTTCATACCAAACGGATCTTAAGGTCTAAATAAGGTTCTAAATTTATTATCAGATGATTTTAAGTGAGCTCATTTGGGGCAATTTGATCAACTTCGGTATCTTTCTTGGCCTAGACGCCACCAACAACACAGGTTTTCTGCTCTTATCGTTATTCATGCTTCAGGAATAGTATTATACACATAACAGAACTCAAATCCCTCCGTGGTTGTTATTTGCTAAAAGGAGGAGGAAAACAGAAACAGGGCATCAATATTGTAAAGTATCCACGCGTGTCAAACGTGGATACGACTCCATAATTAGACCATTTGTGCTTCATATGTCTCCTAAGTTTGTTCAGGTCCTCGTATCTCGGATGCTAGTATATGTGTAGTAACAACAACAATAATAAGCCTTATTCTACTAAGTAGGATCGGCTATAAGAGTCACACAACGTCATGTGCTCTATCAACAACCAATACTTGAATATGTTATTGACTAGGAGGCCTCGTTCAACGACCTTATTGAGGTCCTTCTTGGTCTTCTTCTGCCTCCTTCTATATGATGCTATTGTGCTCTAACTTGCCTATATAGTATAAACCAGTCCCAAACTCAGATAAAGTAGGAGGGTTGTGTTAAACCCTGGACAGCTAATATTAAACTCTGTCGAATTCTATGAACATGGATGCTATATACATGTGCAAAATCTTAAAAACAGGATCTAGATACCTTTTGACCAACTATTATCTAATGAGCTCAATAGCTAACAGCCTACTTTCTACAATCAAAATCAGCTCAATTTAATACTTAACGCAGTTGGATTTAGAAAGCCCAAAGTTATTCTCAACAGAAAAGAACCGTTCAGATCCAAAAGATGCCTGAGCAGAACCAAAAATGAAGATTAAGATCACAAAATCAACAAACATGTCAATTTTGTACCTAGAATATCAACTGAAGGAAGCAAATGCAACACTGATTTGTAATGCCACCTGACTAATCTGCCATTTCTGCTTGCTTCATTGACGGCTCCTTGTCATAAAAATCATTAGGTGGATCAGGGAGAGAACTGATTGTTGGCCCCTTGCTTGGAATAGGAATAGTGTATAACTGCAACACCGGTGGCCCTTTGCCACAATGATTCATGAACAAAGCTCGCATTTGCTGTGACACGAAAGATGAACCTTGCACTTGAAGTCAGCCCAACATGAATATTATAACTTGACCGACCTGTGAAATGCTCTGCAGCTTCTACAAGAAGTGGACCATGATCCTCAATTCTAGACGTCAAATAATAGAAATTCCATATTATGAACACAAATCTGAAAGTCTTGCCTGCCATGTGTATTTAATCCTCATAAATATTCAAACTTTGCAAAAACTTAAACCGCTAAGGTTTAGATAGTCTTTTAAGGTATAACTTATTCAACAACATTGTAATGAAAGCAGTTATTGCCTAGTGGCATGATACTTCGTCATCAATTCCAACATTTTATGAGGTTCTGACATCCATTAAGAAGTTATGGTATGGTCAAGTGCCTGATTGAAGGTAAACAGAAGAAAGCCTAAAAAACTTAGAACCTGGCACATGAAAATGAAATAATTCATGGTGAGAGAGAATTTGGCCAGAAAATTACTAAGAAATCCAAACCAAGTGAAACAATTAAACATACTAAGATAACATTATCGTACACGGACATAAGAAGGCAATGAGCTATGGCCAAATGTTAATTGAGAAAACCTCCATGGAAACCATAAGATCTTTAGAACCAACTGTGAAATAAATAAAGGCTTCAGGGATATCAAGAAGTTGAGACTTATTTCATTTTGAAAATTATGGAAATTGTACTCTGCATGGTATCAACTCAATGTTTGTTGATATTAGTTACTTAGATTTACTCAAATCACTGCAATTATTTTTCCTCGGATATAGTAGGCAGCTACAGAACCTGCAAGACTTTGTAATGCATAATCATCTATATGCTATAAAGTTAAATGAAGTTAACAATACATAACAAAACAGAAGTAGAACAATGTGCTAGCTGGTTTGCCTAACAGGTACAGCAAACTCAGATTTGCATTCAAATCTTTCTTTACAATCTTCATTATAATGATTTGGAGAATATCAAACTGTGAATATCATTAAGGTATCCACATCTTAAGTCCAAAATGATCTATCTGCATACTTTTGACTAGTAAAAGCTAGATTAGTTGCAGGTGTATGTGAAAAACATTGAGAAACTGATAAATATAAATAATGAAATGACAGAACCTCCAAGGATGCGGTTTATATAATACCATCATATTTGAAGTGGATGGTCCTGCATAATATCTGTAACTCTCCTATGATTGTAAAAGCCCCTGCATAAGCTACTGATATGGAGATAAGAATTTAAATGTACATACATGAGAGGCCAATCTACTAAAAATTTTCCATTTTATCATGACACCATGTTTCAGTATCCTTAGATGCAGATGAAGGACTTAATTACAAAACCAGAATATATAATCCGCTACCAGATCATAACCAAAAGGCTTTTGAACAATGTCCTTTGTCCAACCATTACAAGATAAAGCTGATGAGATTTCCCATTCTTATAGCATCGATAAATATATGGAGAGAAATTTATAGAAAAAACAAGCGACTAGAAATTCCCCCACCCTAGAAAAGCTATTTTCATAATCCCAGCCGGGAAAATAACTCGCTAAACAAAAAGGCAAAACTCAAAAAACGAAGGCAACTTTGTAAACAAGACATCAAAACCATATCAACCAGAGTCCTTCCGATTGTCTTGCCCAGCGAATGGCAAGTGTTGTCTTCCCATCTGCAGATGTGGATCCCTGCACAGTCCGAAACCTCCAACACAGCCACACAGACACTACAACAGAGGGATGAGAAGAGAACTAGAGTGAACAGAACACAGTAAAGAAACAAACATTAACTGATATAGATAAACACATATAGTCAATGGATATTACGAAGAACAAAATGTGATAAGGTCTCCGTATGATCATGTTGCTCATATTTCAAAATGGAATTCAAATGATTTTCAATTCAACAATATCCTACAGGGTTCCCAAAATGCATCCAAAGTGGCAGCTAGCTAGCAGCAAGTTTTTGACTGAAGAGTAACAAATTCTACTACATTGAAACTGATGACGATAATATATGAAGGGAGAAAGGTTCAGTAATTCAGAAGGCCTTTCGTACACTGATCGATGACTCTGAATCTGAAAGTTCAAAGAAGTTGAACATGGCACATTATGAACAGAAATCTGGTAATATATTTTTTAATGCCAATCAATATTTAAACTCATCCAAAAACTTACTCTGCAAAGTGCAACTTTATCGTTTCACACACGATAACATCAGCTACTAGAGCTGTATTGTATAGGTAAGGCCCCTTCCAGCGTCAAGTTTTACTCGCAGGACCTAAAATTTACACAAGAGAATTATTCACTTCTATCAGGTCACCAAAAAAAAAAGAAAAGGAAACCAATGAGGACGAACCTCTCCCAGCAATAAGAGCAAAGTAAACCAAAACCGTGGAAATTCACACGAGAGAATTATTCACTTTTTCATTCTGAATAAACCGTTCATCAACCAGAAGGACATAACCCACATCTGGTTGTGCCAGAGAACAGTGATAATTTCGTTGCTGATGATAAGAAAGGAGACAAAGCCACCTGAACTTCTTTGAAAACCAGTAACATTCTATGTTTGGGGATAATGATCGAGTGACATTGCTTCATCGGCTCGAACCAAGTAATCCCTTAAATATAATTCAAAATGGATCTTGTTCTATAATGCGAGAAAAGAATGGCATCAAAAGTTCAAACAAAGAAATATGAGACCAGAATTGAACAATACATGGGTAGACAAACCTGATTTAAGGATTGGAAAAAAGAGTGTTGGACGCATTTTCTACTAGGATAACAATTGGATTACAACTGCTATACGACATTTAAGATAGCCTTTGAACAGACGAGAAAAAGGAAGGAAAACGAAAGGTACATGAAAACACCTAAATTAAGGTAAGTAGTATTCTCCTAACTCAATATTTTCCATCAATGATTGAAGATAACATCATACAATGGTAGGAGTGGTTGCATCGTTCTTGGATGATGACGACGTATATTGCCATATGTTGCATGAAGTTTATTGAGCAACTTAAAGAAGCCTCCCATGAATGATAGAATAAAGAAAATGGACCACCATGGAAGCTGCAGAGCCAAAGATACCAGAGTGGCAACAGCCAGAGAGCCAAACGCAGTCATGAGCGCTTCAAACAGAGAAGCAAAACCAGGAAACAAGAACTTAGCAGCCAGAGCAAAGAAATATGCTGATGTACATATGACAGAAGCCATGGAAGTCCTTGAACTCTGTATCTGAAGGTAGCTGAGTAGAATTGGAAGCAAGGGAGCGAAGATCAAATTGGAGAAAAAGAATTCCCTCGAGAAATTGAAGATATTGACATTGAAGAAGAACACAGCGTAAGAAACTTGTCTTCCTCGATAGAAGCTGTCATGGCTATGGCCGTTCCTTCTGCTCTGGTTGCTGCACACAACAAAAGGTGGGGTCAGATTACATGATCAGAGGGGGGATCACGTGCCCTCTCTAGAGGATAAAGCAGGGATTTGGAGCCCAGACAGGACCCGCCACCACCCGGTCACTTTACCAGGTTGGTTTACAGCGTGGGACCATCTGAGAAGTAGGGCCTGTTTGGCAAATACCTAAAATCATGGTTTTGGGATCTAAATCATGGTTTGGGTCAAAAATTTGCCAAACAAGGAAAAAACATTAGTAAACCACGTTTTTAGGTCAAAACTATGGTTTCAAAAGAAATGAATCTATTATGGTTCTTGTTCAAATTCGAGGGTATGATTGTGTCTATCAGAGTAAATCCCAACAATAATATGACTTTAACACTCATCAATTATTTTTCTATAAACATATTTAATCTTATATTTTATAAATATATATACACATATTAATTATTTATTAATTACATAATCTTATATATTATTAATTATATTGGTAAAAAATATATTATTAACAATGTTATTCCTTGAAATTAAAATATATTATAAAATCTATTTTTATGTAATTATCATATTAACTCATATCCTTTTTAGTAATTTGTACATATAACAAGTATTTCTGATAACAACTATCTAAATACTCTCACTTTATCAGAATTATTTTTTGACAAAATCCACTCTTTACAAAATCTATTCTCCCAAAATCTATTTTTCAGAAATTATTTTCAAAATCATAATTTGGTTTCATCCAAACATCCACGTAAAACTAGATAGAACCGCTCAAAATCGCTTTTGAGCGGGGAATCGGATTTTACAACATTGGGCTAAAGTATGAAGCAGCGGAGCCCACCTTTCTTCCATTTTATTTATGTAAAATAAAGGGTATATATTATTATCTATTTTTAATATAAGAGTTAATTTGATTTTTAATTTAATTTTAAATATAAAATTTTAATTCACTTTGTCTATTAAAGTTAAAGGTTTCACATGTTAAAGGTAATCTTGTAGAAGTTACACATGTTAAGGGTTGTAGCGGTTTTAACTAGTGCACATTATTAGTAAAGGTATTTTAAAAAAAAACAACAACTATTTATTACAAATAATCAATTTAAATTATTTTTTAATCTATTCAAATTAATCAGTTAGATCTTATATTAAAAACTAGAGGTAATAACAAGTATCAGGGTAAAGTTTCAACTTTACTTCTAATATTGTTTTTTAAGTATAATATTACTCCTATTTTTAGTGGTATAATTTGACCCCTAATTTTTTCGTTTGAGTGCAATTTTATCCCTAAGGAGTAATCCAAAAACCAGAGATAAAATTATATAAAAAAATATCACGGATAAAATTGTATTAAAAAACTATAAGTTAAATAGCACCATTAAAAAAAATCAGATAAAATTGTGCCTAAAAAATAAATAAAATCAGGAGTAAAAGTGTACCTTTAACCTAAGTATTTTTTACCAGCCTTTTATCCCAAGTGTTACTATCTAATGGCCGGGAATAATTTAAAAAAATAGTGTTAATAACTTAAATCAAAATAAGGGAATGAAATACAATTTTAATAGTTTAAGTTTAAACAATAAAAAAAAACATAAATTTAGAACTGACAGTCTAGACTAAGTCAACACACGTGAGAAATGTTTGTTCGTTGGTGGATAGAAAAACAATACTACCTCCTATCTTTAATATAATACTCTATTTAATTTTTATTTTAATCTTAAATATAAGACCCCAATCCACTTTGTTTATTATATTTATATTTTTTTTTTAAAGTAACCTTTCTAATAATAAGAGTTCTAGTCAATACACTTGATTAGTAAGGATATTTTAGAAAAGACAACACCTATTTAAGACAAATAACTAACTCAATTTACTTTCTTAATTTCTTCAAACTAGTCAATTAGTTCTTATAATTAGAACTGGAAATAGTATTAATGAATAAAGGGCACATTGAAAGACCTTATCGGCAGCGCCAGCCGTGCTCGGCATGCAAGGCGGGTGCTGTCTGGTTCCGCTTCCCCAGCTAAGCTACCGTTGAGAGCAAACTCATTCTGGTGCTCAGCCTCCCACGGTGAAGGCAACGGTGGCAGCAACATTGAGCTCACTAGCTTCCACATGGACAATGCTACGCGTTGCACCGAGCGTCCTAGCGTCTGTGCATTCATCTTCTCTGCTAGGGAGGTCGACACGTGCTGTTTTTTGAGTTAGTTTGAAAAAGACGAGAGAGAACCAAGGACAGATAATTGATGCTCCTGAACTCGGAATTGTCTTTATATAAACAACGCTTTTTTTTTTTTTTACCTGAACTTGGACAGATAATTAATTCTTTAGGAGTTGCGAGGAATGTCACTGGCGAATGTGCGGGACCCATGGATGGACGGCCAAAATCAAAAGCGCGTAAGGTGCATGGATCCTGTTAAGCATTTTAAAAAAATATTTTTAGCTAACCCAAAATTAAATTCTTCGTACTCACGTATTTATCTTCACTTTCATGAAATCATTTTTAAATTATGGTTTGGTTTTTACCCAAACATTTTCCAAGCTACTACTTTCTATTTTTAATATAAAAATTAGGTAACTAATTTGAACAGATTAAAAAAATTAGTTAAGTTAATTGTTGGTAATAAATAAGTGTTCTCTTCCTTAAAATACTCTTGCTAATCAAGTATTATTTGATGAAATATTTATCATGTACAATTACTATAAGAACTATCTTAAAAAAATAAATAAATAAGAGAAATAAAATAAATTGAAATTTTATATTTAAAATCAAATTAAAAATCAAACTAGTTTTTATACTACAGATCGAAAGTAATACATAATAATGATGTCCTGTCCTGAGTGTGTTTTATATAATACTACTACCCTCAAGCTCAAAAATTGATTTCGTCATGTCCTTCTATTCAAATTGCTTTTTTTTTTTATCATTTTTAATTTTAACTTAATTCTGAGTTTCTTTCAATTTTAATTTTATTAGTTTCCTCCTGTTTTTATTTATTGCTTTTGATCGAATTTGACGTTGTTAAAAATTTAGCCTTTGGCATGATTTTTCTTAAGCATAACTCGTCCACTTCTAACTTGTTTACACATTTTATATAAATTTAAATAAAATTATTCTCGCGTACTTACTTACGTCATATACAGTTAAAAACTTACTCATAAATCATTTCAAATGAGCCCGCGTCTTGACTTCCATCTTTCTTCACCCATCTGGTGCTTTTTTCTTCCTGTGTACCTGTGCTCCTCTATGGCTTTTTCTTAAAATTTATTCTCGTTGTTTCTTTGAGAACATCGTGCGTGTTTAATTAGCTTAATGATTATTTTTATTTAAATGCATTAAAATTATTTGAAATTCATTTATTATTGTTGGCTATGAGTTTACATTGAAATGTTTAGTGGCTGCACCACTCGCTAAGTTTTGATGAGGTCTCGTATTCAAATCTAATACTAATATGTTTATGTGCATAATTGTATTTAACAATATAACATAAGGTTTAGGACAATATCCGCATTAACTTTATTTTTTTAAAAAAGGAATGATCAAATGAAAAATAATGAAATTGGAGGATCAAATGACTTTCTTTTAGCTGTAGTTTTTGCATTGAAAATTATATATCAAACTGTTCAAAGGTAAAAAAAAAGAAAGGGAACCAGAGGGGAGTGTTGTTCTTTGTTTTCTTTTTTATTAAAAGACAATATAAAAATCTATTCTCACAACACTCGATTATATAAAAATCAGCTAAAATATATATTTAGTCCTTTAATTTTATACAAGGTTTTCGTATAGTCTCTTAGTTTTAAAAAGCATACATTTGATTACCTAAATTTGATTTGTTAGGCTTAAATGATGATTTTTTTTTATAATAATTATGGTTGTTTTGAAAATTAAACTTAATATATTAGCATTTAAAAATATTTTATCAACATTTAAGACCCTAATTTCATCATTTTTTTTAAATTTTAGGGTTAAAGGACTAAGAGTATACTTTTTAAAGTTAAGGGACTAAACTAAAACTCTATATAAAATTAAAAAAACTAAATATATATTCTAGCATATAAAAGTCTATTATCCAAATCATTATTATAAATTAATTTTTTTAATTTTTTATTCTTTTACTAATTCAAACACACTTAGTTGAAGCTTACACATCATCACATGTCTAATTAACATGCATCTATTTCTATTCAAATTATTGTGATAGCTTTTTTTTTTTTTGAATAAGTCACATAAAATGCTAATAAATTAAATCAATTTGACTCCAAATTAAATACAATATATCAATCCATTTTATCTTTCATATTTATTTATTTTGTTCCCAAATAATTTTTATGGTGATTATAGATGTTAAGGAATTTTTTATTAAAAGGTTATTCTAATACACATAATTAATGAGGGTATTTTAAAAAAAATAACACTTATTTATTATAAACAACTAACTTAACTAATTTTTTTAATATTTATAAATTAATTATCTAACTCTTATATACATTAATATTACGAGCTAGTATATATGTATGTTTTTCAAGTAAGGAGAAAATTAAAGCAAGTCTCAATAACTCTGAGTAGTGGGACCTATGTCCTTCTTTGATTCATTGCTGCTTCCATCTAGTCAACTCTAAATTCAAAGTCCTTAATTAAGGGTGTGTTTGGGTGACACCCCAAACCATGGTTTGGGGACCCAAACCATGGTTTGGGGACCCAAACCATGGTTTGGGGTGTCACCCACCCAAACACCCCCTCTAAAAACCAAAACCATGGTTTTGGGTCAAAACCATGGTTTTGACTCCAAAACCATGGTTTTGTAAAAAGCAAATTTTTTTTGCTTTTGGAGAAAAAAGGGAGAGTGTGAGAGCCTATATGATATGTATCTTGTTAATTTTTTTATAAACATATTTTTTGATAAACATATTTAATCTTATATTTTATAAATATATATACACATTAATTATTTATTAATTATATTATCTTATGTATTATTAATTATGTTGGTAAAAAATATATTATTAACAATTTTATTTCTTCAAATTAAAATATATCATAAAATCTATTTTTCTGTAATTATCATATTAACTTATGTCTTTTTTTTAGTAATTTGTATATATAAAAAGTGCTTCTGATAACAACTATCCAAACACTCTCACTTCTCAGAATCACTTTTTTACAAAATCTATTCTTCACAGAATCTATTCTCCAGAATCACTTTTCCAAACCACGGTTTGGTTTCATCCAAACACACCCTAAAGCAAGTTCAAATAACTCTGTCTAGTGGGACCTCTTTCCGTCTTTAATTCCATCTTCACTGCTTCTTCCATCTAGTTTAATTCGGAGTATATAAAAAGTATATAAACATGCAACCCGACTCTAAATTCAAAGTTGTGTATGATATTTTTTTTTTAGTGACAAGGAATACATCTTAATCTCATTTATGCTTTTGAGATGTTGAATGCACTATAGATAAATATCCTAAATCATAAATAAGATTAAAGTATTAGATGTAACTGAAAAATAGTACCAGAGAGCACTGGAAGTGTGAGGAAAAAAAAAGTACTCATCCGGTCCTTAATATAAGACCCATTTAACTAATTTAATTAAATTAAGGAAGTTAGGTAAGTTAGTTAATTATAAGAAAAGTGACATATTTTTCCTAAAATACCATAATTATCTTTTTTAATACCCCATCTCCCTTTTCTATTTGCTTATAGTTGATGGAGTATTCATAGGAGTAATTTAGAGAAAATTGATAAATGTGAGAAATAAGTCTTACATTTAGGATCAAAATTAACTCAAGAATTGGGTCCTATATTAAGGATCAGAGGAGGATTAAGATATTGAGTGCATCATAATATTTAATGTAAAATAAATTTCAATACTAAGCAAGCTAGCCAACCCAAAGAGCACTAAATTTGTATTGAACAGTGCAGATTTTATCATAACAATGAGTATTATAGTGATCATTATCACGATGATGGGGAGGTTGAATGTCTGTTTTTTATACTTCTGAATTAATGTTGAAGGCTATTTATTTTATTTTTTAAATTTTTATTTATTAGATTCTTTTTTATGCATTTTCAAAAAGTATGTTACAATTTTAAATTCGTTTTTTATCCACCAGCGCTATTTCCCACGCCCGTGACAAATATTTATCACATGAAATGAATTTAAATTAATGCTCATCATACACATACAGATATATATACACACACACAGGCATGTGGAAAATAACTTAATTTAATTTAATTGCTGGTGTTTTTCTAATTTTGCATTTTAATTTAATTTATTAGCACTATACTCTTGAATTATTACCTTCTGCCAAGCCTTATCTCTAATTTAATAATTTCTTTATTTTATCTTGAACAAATAAAACAATGATTTTCTACTTAAATATTTGCATGTTTCATTACGAATTAGTGTTAAATAGAGTGGGAAGCAATAACATGGAGTTAAGAAGTTTTGAAAGGCAATTATACAATTTGAAGCAATTCCGAGAAATGGGAGAGAATGCTGAGGATGGTGAGAGTGGAGGATGACGAGGAGACGGCGGCAATGGACGAAGGATAGCATAGGAAACTTATCTTCTTACTCAAATTAGTCAACTAATTCTTATATTTAAAACTTAAAACCGGAGGTAGTATATGTCTTAATTACTTTCCTTTTTCATATGAATACATAAGAGAGCATGAAGAGTTAAGTGCATTGTTGAGTCAGAAATATAATGCCTTGTGGCTGTAAAGAACCACATGCAATTACTGAACCGGCAGGTTATTCATGACTTAAGGGACGTGATTCCTCTCCTATTTCATCCCTGTCACCTCTTAGTTCTTTTCTTTTAGGATCCTTAGATGGCCAAATATGTATATTTTAACTTAAAAAAAAAAGTAAAAATCAGTGTAATTCTTTAACTTTTCTCACAAATCAATGTATATGCCTAGGGACACTATGTGAATAAATCTACCCCTTGAGCTGAAGCCCAGTGATTGGAATACAGCGTATTGTTGGTGTTATGATGGTTGAGATGCAACTGAGTTAAAATTTAACAAGGTTGTGCGTTTTTTAGCTTAATGATTATTTTATTTAAATATATTAAAATTATTTGAAGACGATATTATTATTTTTAAAATTTTTATTTTCTTAATAATACAATATTAATAATAGGGGTGCTCACTTCGCTTATGTGCCTTTCTGGTCCCAGTTATTTTGAGATGAGCAGTTCTCTCTCAAAAATTTTTAGGATGGGATGAGATAGGGAAGCGGAGTGTCCGGTCCCAGTTCCCTCTCAATATTTTTTTTTTTAATTTCACAAATTTATTTTATTTATCATCAATATAATAATATTATAATTTTTATGATTACCTTGTTTATAATTTATAAGTTTTTTGATGAGTTATATGATGTTTTTTAGGAGATATTTTAAGTTTATATTTTTTGTCTTTCACAAAGAAATATTTTTCTTTGTTAATTTTTTTATTACTATTGACTTTTAGTCAGTTTTTATCTATTTTTTAATAAAATATTTACTACAAGTTTTTATGCTTTAAACACATTTGGTTTTGAAATAAAAAATATAAAAAAATTATAAAATAGATGGGACATTCTTGTCTTATCCTAAACTGGACAAGACGTTATTGGGATGTAACGAGACACAAGAAAAAAAAAATTTGAAATTTGAAGTCTTTCCACCAAAGTTTGTTTCCAAAAAATTCTCACTGGTGTATAAAAATTGGTCTCTAGTCTGTTGATGTATGTCTCGAACTCGATCCGATGGATATTTGTTGGCAAGGTTACATTTGTTCCAACACCATAAATTATTTTGTGGTGTGTTTAGTATTTTGAAATATTTTTTTGATGCACCCAGTACATTTTGTAGTGTATCCAACATTCTGAAATGAATTAAATGCCAATTTTTGGTTATAATTTGATATCAAAATTTTTTGGTTATAATTAAGTGTGAATCATATGATGATGGCAATTAGTTGGATAAAAAAACTCCACTGTGTTTAAATTTTTGTCCAAATATCATTTTTAAGTCATTATATAAAGACCTAATTCCAAATTAATTGAAGGCGAAATGGCATTCAGGCCTCAAGAAAAAATAAATACCGAAAATAAATACTGCAAAAAATTCTCACATAAATCACAAACAGATTATAAGTCTCAAGAAGACCTCGTTGCGAGAGAATCAAAAAATTTTGTTCAGAACAAGTTCTCAAAAGAAAAAATAAAACACAATCTGTTTGGATGATTTTTATTTTCCCATGACTTAATTATTTGGGAGAAATGCTCGTGGGACCCATAGATTAATTATTTGGGCGAAATGCTCATGGGAACCCATAGACGTTTGAAATTTGTAGTATTAAATAAAAATAAAGTTAGAAAGTTATATACTTGAACAAAGAGTTATGTTTTTGAAAATTTTTTAATCTACATAAAATATACTGAAAGCATCTTATAAATAAATGGAATCAGAAAAGTGCTAGTATCATTGCAATAAAATCCGGTCTTTAATATATAACCTAATTTGAGAGTTGATGTTGGTCCTATATATAAGACCTATTATTTTATATGTATATCAATTTTTTCTAAATTAATTCTATTGATATTTCTTCAACAATAATCAAATAAGAGAAGAATGACGGAATTAAAAATATGATTAAAGTGTTTTAGAAAAAAATATCATATTAACTAATTTAACAAATATTTTTAATCTATTCAAATTAATTGATTAGGTCCTAAATTAAGAATCGGAGTAGTATTATAACCGAGTAGGGTCAACATTGGACCAGCTGTGTGTTTTTTTTTTTAATACTTGTCCTTTTTTTTCCCCCTGACTTTGTAACCTGATGAGCTTGAAACGGGGAAAGATACCTGGCTTAAAAAATGAACATGGGAAACATAGGATTTTAAAAGTTGGACCACTGATAAAGTTGGACCACTGATGGAGACATTTAAAGTCGCCCTCTTTATGCAAAATTTTCTAATGGGACAAGATTATTGATAGAGACATGTTAAAAAAAGTTTGACAAACCGGTGTTTGGAAATTAGAAGAAGTGTTTTTAAAAGTATTTTTTTGTAAATTGAGATAAACTCCTTCACATATTTACTTCGTATATTATAAAATCACTTTTGAAATTATTGTTTAGTTTACATCCAAATACTCTTTTTATATATGTGAAGTTTTCTAATGGAATAGGGGAAGATACCTGGCTTAACAAATGGATATGGGAAATATAGAGACGTATTTTAAAAGTTGGACTACTAATAGAGGCATATTTAAAGTTGCCCTCTTTATGCAAACTTTTCTAATGGGGCAAGATTATTGATAGTGACATGTTAAAAGAAGTTTGACAAAACAGTGTTTGGGAATTAGTAGAAGTGCTTTTTAAAAATACTTTTTCGTAAATTGAGATAAACTCTTTCACATATTTATTACGTATATCGTAAAATCACTTCTGAAAATCATTGTTTGGTTTACATCCAAATACCCCCTTTATATATATGAAGTTTTCTAATGGAATAGGGGAAGATACCTGGCTTAAAAAATGGATATGGGAAATATAGAGACGTGTTCTAAAAGTTGGACTACTGATAGAGACATATTTAAAGTTGCCCTCTTTATGCAAAATTTTCTAATGGGGTAAGATTATTGATAGAGACTTGTTAAAAAAAAAGTTTGACAACTAAATATGTGAAGTTTTCTAACGGAATTGGGGAAGATACCTGGCCTTAAAAAATGAATGGGGGCAAATAGAGAGATATTTAAAAGTTGCACTATTGAATATTAAAAAAACCAGACAAATCAATCAATTAATTATACAAATATGACCTGATTGTTCTTCATTATTCATATATAACATTATATTATATATCAATTTATAAGCTATTTAAATACTAGAAACAAAAATGACTACAAGGCCATATATAATTATATTTAAATTCAAATCCAACCATTTAACTAACTCAATGGGAGTAATAAGGATCCAGCTTCTCTCTATACATAGGACTATTGAGTCAGTGCTGAGATAAGAAATTACGTTATGTGTATGTATGTGTATTGCCGAGCAATGACCAGCTAGCTTTTAGTTTTTAATGCTCGTCCTTCTTGATTGAAGGGGATTAAACTAGCCAGTAAGTGTCCTATGCTACTCACTATTTCTTTGCTGATGGCACTGTGTTCTTCATTAATGCAAGAAAACAGAATTGCCGAAGATTGAAGAAGTTGTAAGACTACCACTGCAAGGCTTCAGGATAGGCAATTAATTTTGAGAAGTCCTATATCTTATTTTCTAAGAATACCATAGAAGAATTGAAGAATGAAATTTATGAAGAATTGGGTCAATACCAGAGATGACCTGGGCAGATATCTGAGTTTGCCAATGGTGCGGGAAAAATAAAGGTAGAAGCCTTTTTTTTTTTTGTTAAATGCAAAATGGGACAAAAGTCGTTAGGGTGGAAGCAGAAATTGTTGAGCTTTGCGGGTAGGGAAGTTCCAATCAAATCAGGAGCCAATACAACTCCATTTCTTTGGTATGAAATTCCCTCTCTCTCTCTCTCTCTCTGTTTTTTTTTTTTTTGGGTTTCTCATGAAGCATTTGGAGGAAGACGCATAAAAATGGATTTCCTTCCCACTTTTTTGCGTCTAAATCATTAAGGACAAAAAATTAATTGCAGCTTTTGATTGATCTCTTGTAATGAGATCTTCTGGGACTTATAATTTGTTTGTGATTTATGTGGGATTTGTTTACAGCATTTAGTTTTTGTTGAGACCTGAATGCCATTTTTCCTTCAATTAATTTGGAATTAGGTCTTTATGTAATGACTTAATTATTTGGGAGAAATGCTTGTGGGACTTACCTTTGCATCTATGAAAGTGTTTTCTTGCAGTTGGATGCTCCCAAGTCCCAATCCAATTTAGGAGTGTTTCAAAACTTTAAAAAAAATTTTTAAAATTATTTTTATGTGAATAGAGATAAAATTTTTCTTGACATATTTATTTCGTATATCATAAAATTATTTTTAAAATTATGGTTCTAAACACCAATTTTAAAACACTACGAGTAAATTGGCAATACTTCATGAATCATAAGACGATGATGGCATAAAATTGTCTTTTACCAGTAAAAAATAACGACAATGGTGGTGGTTTTTTGGGAAATTGTCATGGAAACTTCATCGTGCAAAACCCGAACGTCACTTTTTGAAATAGTTGAGATTAAATATCAACATCAACAGCCTCAATATAATTATTTATTTTTGTACGTTATTAGAAATCATGAATAATCCTAGTTTTAGATGGTATGACTAATCGCTGAACGTTATTTTATAGTTACATCGGAAACTGTAATTTTATTTATGATTTAAAATGTCAAATGCATCATAAATAACAATAAAAAAAATGTGTTTGGTGTTGGAATTTTTATTTAATGACAGAATTTGTTTCGTTACTGATTTTTCTGTCACTAATTAGATTATTTTGTTGCTAACTACTGAAAAGAATTTTTTGTCGTTAACTAGTGATAAAAAATTTGTCATTTTTATTTTGGTTTCTCAAATTTCAAACTACAGATTTCAATCCCCTTAAAAACCAAAATAGTACAAATTTTATTCAATTATAAAGACTAATCTTTTAAATGAAAAAAATTTAAGAAATTAAAACCAAAATAAAGACAAACTTAAGGGATTAAAAATTATATTAACCCTTAATTTAATTTCCTATTTCTTTATTTTGTATTTCCTTAAATTATTCCAAAGTAATAATTATTAAAATATAACTCTGAATTATAGATAGATAAAATGAAAAGGACACGTGCTGCAGCCATAGCCACAATTAATAATTTAAATACTACCAAAATATCCAACTTGTTATCTGTTACTTTTTAAGAGGAATTTCCTCTAATAATTTTAAATTTTTTTATCAAAAGTATTTTCTCACCGACGCCTTGTCTAATTATCAGTTTAAAACATTTCATAATTCATAAAAAATTGAAATTTGAAGTCTTTCCGCCAAAGTTTGTTTCCAAAAGATTCTCCGTAGTGTATAAAAATTGGTCTTTAGTCTCTTGACATATGTCTCAAACTCGATACGACCAATTTGTTGGCAAGGTTACATTTGTTCCGACATTATAAATTATTTGTGATATTTTTAATATTTTAACTATTTTTTAATGTATACTTAATATAATCCTCCGGCCTTAAATATAAGACCCTTATACTAGAATGTATAAAGGTCTTATATTTAGGACCGAAGAAGAGTATTTCGTAATACATTTAACATCATGAAATTGAAGATATTGACAAAGAAGGATTACGTTTTTTAATGGAAGATGCTTTGGAATTAGGCGATTGTATCAAGACCTCAGGTGGCCTGCGATGATGATCTTCGTGATTGACTTATTTGGCGGTTATAAATATGTTAAAATATCTTCATGTGAAAATGTCTTCTACCCAATGTCAACCAATCCACGAAACGCAGTCAAACATATTTGTGGACTATAAGCTTCGCGTATAACAACAATAAATAGCTATATTCGGTTTCCAAATGTACCTTTTTTAATAAATGAGACTGTTGAAAGGCAAACGTAATGAGAAAAGTGTGATAAAGAATAAGAGTATAACAACAAGGGGTCAAAATAGAAAAGAAAATATACTACCTCCAGTCCTAATTATAAGACCCAGTTGACTAATTTGAGGAGATTAAGGAAAGAAGTAAAATTAGTTATTTGTAATAAATAGGTGTTGTCTTTTCTAAAAATATTCTTACTAATCAATTATATAGCTAGAACTACAATTATTAGAAGGATTACCTTAAAAAAATGAATAAATATAAGAGACAAAATAGATTGGGGTCTTATATTAGAATCAAGATAAAAGTCAAACATGATCTTATATTAAAGACCGGGGAGGTAGTATTAAACGTTGAGATAAATCCAAATTAGAACTTACAAAATAGACATGCGCTTCTCCTATAAACAAACTGGAGGCATTATTTAATGGAAGTATCCATGAATTTTTTTTTTTCGCTGGCTTTCTTTGCTAAGGGGTTCTAGATGAATCCATTAGTAATAAAATGATGGAAAATCAATTCTCAAAAGATATTGGAGAATTATTGGATTGTGACTCTTTGGCAACATCAATATTTTGAATATTGTTCGAAAATTATCACATACCGTATCACCCGACCCCGCTTGTACATTTTGGTCTGCTGTAATACGGCACGCAGTTCTAACTTATCTGAACAGAGAGTAATATAAAAAATCAGACGGGGACATTTTTTGCCAAGGATTATAAGCACTGCATTATTTAATTAAGTACTACTTCCGATTCTTAATATAAGACCCTATTTGACTTTTATTTTAATTCTAAATATAAGATTCCAATCCACTTTGTCTCTCATATTTATACTTTTTTTTTAAAGTAACCTTTCTAATAATGATAGTTCTAGTCAATACACTTGATTAGTAAGGATATTTTAGGAAAGACAACATCTATTTAGGATAAATAACTAACTCAACATACTTCCTTAATCTCCTTAAATTAGTCAACCGACTTTTATAATTAGGATCGGATGGTAGTATATTAATTAGTCCACAAATATGTTTGAGGAAAATTAGGTTAAAAATTTCAACTTGAAGTGAGATGATGGCCACACAACTTTTCCAGCTCTCCCATCAATAACTAGTAATGCAAAGGGAGAAGGTTTTTCTTGATATTATTTATAACTCATTTTATTAAATTTTTAACATGAATACACAATTTTATTTTGTATTTATTGTAGTATAAATAGTTATGTTTTTGAAACGTGTATATATTAAATAAGGGTAAGGTTAGAAAGTTATATATTTCAATAAAAAGTTAATACTTTTGAGGTTTTTCCTTGTCTGTAGAAAATATACTGAAAGTGTCTTATAAATAAATAAGATCAAAGGACTGCTAGTACATTGCAACAGAAAAATAAATACTACTTCTACTTCTTAATATATGACCTAATTTGAAAGTTGATATTAGTTATATATATATATATATAACCTATTATTTCATATGTATATCAAATTTTTTCCAAATTAATTCTATTTATATTTGCTCAACACTAATCAAATAAGAGAGGAAGGAAGGGAATTAAAAAAATAATTATGATATTTTAAAAAATATATTAACTAATTAAAATAATATTCTTAATCTATTTAAATTAATTAATTAAATTCTAAATTGAGAAGCGGACCAGGAGCGCTGAGTAGGGTTAAAAAACAAACAAGGACAGATCCTCGCATTAATATACATTATTCCGCATGGTATCCAGTTTTCCTCCTTTGTTTTTTTTTTGGTCAACAAGGACTTTGCTGACGTGACTTTGCTTAATATCAAGGGAAAATTTCACTGTAGGACCGCAGAAGACAACTAATTTCAAAGAGCCCCCAAAACTTTCTGAAACTTCACTGCAGGACCAAGGGGGCAAACTGATATTAATTCCATAAAGAAAATGACATTATTGCCCCTCATAATACTTATTGTAAGGTGACATGTAAATGGACTAATTTCAGTTGTAAATAAAGGTATGTATGTTGCAAATTGACTAGTCCCACTTGCAAATGGGTTCTCTCACACTTATTCACTCACAGGCACCTTTTTCAGGTGAATGAGGTGATATGTAAATGGACTAATTCTAATTGTAAATAAATGTATGTATGTTGCAAATTGACTAATTTCACTTACAAATGGACGCTCCTACACTTGTTCACTCACGGAGACCTTTTTCAGGTGAAGGAAGTGACATGTAAATGGACTAATTCCAGTTGTAAATAAATATATGTATGTTGCAAATTGTCTAGTCCCACTTGTAAATGGGCTGTCCCACACTTATTCACTCAGACACATTCTTTAGGTGAAGAAGGTAATGTGTAAATAGACTAATTTTAATTGTAAATATATCTATGCATGTTGTAAATTATCTAACCTCACTTGCAAATAGGTTTTCCCATACTTGTTCACATGAGGGGCAATAGGGTCATTTTCTTTGTAGAATTAATATCAGTTTGCCCCCTTAGTCCTGCAGTGAAATTTCAGAAAGTTTTGAGGGCTCTTTGAAATTAATTATCTTCTGCGGTCCTACAATGAAATTTTCCCTAATATCAAAGTTATTGCTTGGCATTAACAAATGTGTAATATTTAAGTACAAAAATATCTCATTTTTACAAAGTTTGAACTCTCAATTTTAAATAAAAAAATTAAGTCCTTTGGAAATGCATGCAAATAAAAACGTAGTGAATAAAGGAAAGGGAAAAAGACAGAAAAATGACATGTTAATTTCATAATGCTCAAAACGTCTGTCCAATTTCACAAATCCCATTTTGGTCTCCAGAGACCAAATTGGGATTATCATGTTAAATAAAAAGACTAAATTACCCTTCATTTTATTTATTGTTTTTAAAATACCAAAACCTCCACTGGCCGGTCGGTCATCGGAGCTCCGGCGGTGGCAGTCACCGGAGCTCCAGCGACCAGCCGAAAATTGTTTACCGAAGCTTTGGCGATCGGAAATAATTTTTCTGAAAATATTGACAACTTTAGTATAACGTTTAACAACTTTTTTAACGCTATTAACAATTTCAGTATAACAATTAACAACAGGTTTTCTGGGAAATTCAACAAGCTCCGACAGCTAGAAACAATTTTTTAAAAAATTTTTACAACTTCAGTATAACGGTTAACAACTTTTGTAATGCTATAACAATTTTAGTATAGCAGTTAACAACAGGTTTTCTGAGAAATTCAACAAGCTCCGGCGGCAAGAAACAATTTTTTTGAAAATTTTTACAATTTCAATATAATGATTAACAACTTTTGTGACGCTATTAACAACTACAGTATAGCAGTTAACAACAGGTTTTTCAGAAAATTCAACAATTGGTCGCCGGAGCTTCGGTGGTCGGAAATAATTTTTTTAAAAATTTTTACAAGAAGTTGTTAACTGTTATACTGATGTTGTAAAAAATTTTAAAAAAATTGTTTCCGACCACTGAAGCTTCTGCGACCAATTGTTGAATTTTTTAAAAACCTGTTGTTAACTGCTATACTGAAGTTGTTAAGAGCGTCACAAAAGTTGTTAACCATTATACTGAAAGTGTAAAAATTTTCAAAAAAATTGTTTCCTGCCGCCGGAGCGTGTTGAATTTCTCAGAAAAACTGTTGTTAATTGCTATACTGAAGTTGTTAATAGCATTATAAAAATTATTAACCGTTATACTGAAACTGTAAAAATTTTTAAAAAAATTATTTCCGACCCCCCGGAGTTTGTTGAATTTCCAGAAAATCTATTGTTAATTGCTATACTGAAGTTGTTAATAGCGTCACAAAAGTTGTTAACTGTTATACTGAAGTTGTAAAATTTTCAAAAAAATTGTCTCCGGCCACCGAAGCTTGTTGAATTTCCTAGAAAACCTATTGTTAACTGCTATACTAAAGTTGTTAATAGCATCACAAAAGTTGTTAACTGTTATATTGAGTTGTAAAAATTTTCAAAAAAATTGTTTCCGGCCACCGAAGCTTGTTGAATTTCCTAGAAAACCTATTGTTAACTGCTATACTAAAGTTGTTAATAGCATCACAAAAGTTGTTAACTGTTATATTGAGTTGTAAAAATTTTCAAAAACATTGTTTCCAACCGCCGGAGCTTGTTAAATTTCTCAGAAAACTTGTTATTAACTGCTATACTGAAGTTGTTAATAGCGTTGCAAAAGTTGTTAACCGTTATACTGAAGTTGTAAAAATTTTCAAAAAAATTGTTTCCGGCCGCCAAAGCTTGTTGAATTTCCCAGAAAACCTGTTGTTAAATGTTATACTGAAGTTGTTAATAGCGTTACAAAAGTTGTTAATTATTATACTGAAGTTATAAAAATTTTCCCAGAAAAAAAGTAGTTGCTAAAGTTGTAAAAATACTATTTTTTTTAATATTTAAGAAAACATGTTGTTAAATGCTATACCGAAGTTGTTAATAGGCTACGGAACTTGTTAACGGCGTTATTAAAGTTGTAAAAATGTTACTTTTTGAATTTTTCGAAAAACCTGTTGTTAATAGCTTTACAAAAGTTGTTAACCGTTATACTGATGTTGTAAAAAATTTTAAAAAATTTGTTTCCGACCACCGGAGCTCTGGCGACCAATTGTTGAATTTTCTGAAAAACTTGTTGTTAACTGTTATACTGAAATTGTTAATAGCATCACAAAAGTTGTTAACCATTATACTGAAGTTGTAAAAGTTTTCAAAAGAATTGTTTCTGGCCGTCGGAACTTGTTGAATTTCTCAGAAAACCTGTTGTTAACTGTTATATTAAAGTTATTAATAGCGCTACAAAAGTTGTTAACCGTTATACTGTAGTTGTAAAAATTTTAAAAAAAATTGTTTCCGACCATCGGAGCTCCGGCGACCAATTGTTGAATTTTCTGAAAAACTTGTTGTTAACTGCTATACTGAATTTGTTAATAGCATTACAAAAGTTGTTAACCGTTATACTAAAGTTGTAAAAATTTTCAAAAAAATTGTTTCCGGCTGCCGAAACTTGTTGAATTTCTCAGAAAACCTATTGTTAATTGTTATACTGAAGTTGTTAATAGCGTTACAAAAGTTGTTAACCGTTAAACTGCAGTTGTAAAAATTTTCAAAAAAAATTATTTCCGATCTCCGGAGTTTCGGTAACCAATTGTTGACCGGTCGCCGGAGCTCCGGTGACTAGCCGGCCAGTGGAAGTTTTGGTATTTTAAAAACAATAAATAAAATGAAGGGTAATTTAGTCTTTTTATTTAACATGATAATCCTAATTTGGTCTCTTGAAACCAAAATGGAATTTGTAAAATTGGACAGATGTTTTGGGTATTATGAAATTAACATGTCATTTTTCTATTTTTTTTTCCTAAAGGAAACGTTGGAAAACCTCATGGGCAGGAGTGTTTGCCACGGAGGGCTACTGTTGTTTGCTCGGGCAGGAGCTAAGGTCCAGAGGAGGCGAAGCTTCCACGAAATTTGTTTCAAAACGCCGGCATATGATGGCCTTTTCTTTTCTCGTTTTCTTTTTTTATAAGAGGAATCTTTTGGTCTTTAAATCCAACAGTGGGTCAAACTACAAACTTTCATGAGAATTAATATTTTAATTATTTTTGTAAGAATCCATCCTTACCAATAGAATTCAGCTCTCAATTTACTTTCTATTTGTCTTTTTTAATTTCCAAAGTATTTTTGCCCCTATGTATTGTTTTTCTTTAGAAATAAAGAGCAATATTATAAAATCACCGGCGTTTCCAAATTTCAATTTAATTCAGATTACTGATTTGGAATTTTAAAAATTGGTGTCACTTTTTTGAAATTTTGAAATTTACAAAGCATTTTAGTGGAATTTTTCCCTTTTTAAGAAGGCCTGGTTTGTAAAACAAGGGGCAAGAAGATTTTTAAAAAAAAAAACCATTTTGGGCTCAAGTTTAATATAGGAGCCAACTTTAGACGTTGTAATTGCTCTTTCATTTGATTGAATTTGAATGAATTTCCATTGGGGAAAAAAAAAACTAACTCAATGAAATGAATAATAAGGATCCAGCTTCGCTCCCTACCTCTTCCATCTACTAGAAAATCAATAGTCAAAACAATAACGGGCGCGTCATCATCAACATATGCACGCACACACAAACATAGATAGGATTGAGTCACGGGGATATGAAATTACATTATATATATATATATATATATGAAAATGATATATTTTATTGTGTGTATTGCCGAACATTGACCAGCTGTGCGTGTGTGTGTGTGTTTTTTTTTTTTAAATTTTAATACTTGTCCTTTTTTTTTTCCCTGACTTTGTACCTTGAACTTGAAAGTGGGGAAGGTACCCGGCTTAAAAAATGAATTGGGTAAAATAGAGACCTATTTTAAAAGTTGGACCATTGATAGAGACATATTTAAAGTTGCACTCTCTGTGCAAAATTTTCTAACAGGGGCAAGATTAGACATGTTAAAAGTTTGACAACTAAATATGCGAGGTTTTCCAATGGACTAGGGGAAGATACCTGGCTTTAAAAAAAATGAATGGGGGAAGATAGAGAAATATTTAAAAGTTGCACTATTGAATATTAAAAAAAATCAAACCAATCAATTAATTAATTATACAAATGTGACCTGATTTTTCTTCAATATCCATATATAACATTAAATTATATATTAATTTATAAGCTATTTAAATACTAGAAACAAAAATGTCTCCAAGACCATATATAATTATATTTAAATTCAAATCTAATTACTTAACTAACTCAATGAGTCGAGTAATAGGGATTCAGCTTCTCTCTCATAGATAGGACTACTGAGTCACTACTGAGATAACAGATTATATTATATATATGTATATGTATTGCCGAACAATGACCAGCTAGCTTTTAGTTTTTAATGCTTGTCCTTCTTGATTGAAGGGGATTAAACAGGCCAGTATGTGTCCTCTGCTACTCACTGTTTCTTTGCTGATGATGCTGTGTTCTTCACTAATGCAAGAAAACAGAATTGCAGAAGATTGAAGAAGCTGGAAGAGTGGCACTGCAAGGCTTCAGGACAGGCGATCCAAGAATACCAGAGAAGAATTGAAGAATGAGGTTTATGAAGAATTAGGGATTAATGCCAGAGATGACCCGGGCAAATATCTGAGTTTGCCAATGGTGTGGGGAAAATCAAAGATAGAAGCCCTTTCTTTTGTTAAATGCAAAATGGGACAAAAGTAGCAAGGGTGGAAGCAGAAATTGCTGAGCTTTGCAGGTAGGGAAGTTCCAATCAAACCAGTAGCCAATACGATTCCAATCTATCCCATCTCTTGTTTTTAATTCCCTAAGAGGGTGTGTAGTGAACTTGACAGCATGGTGTCAAAGTTTTGGTGGGGACAGAAGGAACAAGAAGGCATGATTCATTGGAAGGCCTGAAAAGAATTAAGTAAGGCTAAAGGCGAATGGCAAATGAGTTTCAGAAGTTTGGAGGCCTTTAACAAAGCTTTGCTTGCTATGACAGCTTGGAGGATTATTCAAAATCCTAATGATCTATGGTGTAGGATTTTGAAAGGAATCTATTTTCCTAATGTTGATTTTTTGAAGGCTAAGGCTGGTAGCAAGGCATTATGGGGATGGATTAGTTTATTAGAGGGTAAAGAGTTGTTGAAGAATGATCTCTGTTGGAAGATAGGTGATGGTGAGTCCATTAAAGTGTTTACTAATAAGTGGATTGATGAGACTGAAAATGGCATTAGAGGATATGGAAAATCTCTATGTGAAAGATTTGATCAAGAATGGTGATTGGTGCTTTGGTGGTTTTGAGGACTGGTTTTCTGAAGAAGATAATGAAGTGATTAGAAGGATTTGCATTCCTATTTTCAATCAAAGAGACAGGTTTGTGTGGATAGGGAGCAAGGATGGTGATTATTGTGTAAAATTGGGCTATAAAGTAGCTCTATATAAAGCTACAGAGAAGATTGTTTCAGTACCTACTCTTACGTACTTCAAAGTCACTTTGGTCGGGAATTTGACATATCAAGATGCCTATAAAAGTCCTTCATTTTTTATGGAGGGCTCTCAATGGTGCTGTAGCTACCAACGACTTGTTGTACAAGAGGCTGAAACAATAGAACGTGCTCTTTTAGTTTTTATCCATGGGCTAGTCATTGCTGGTTTGGTTCTCCTCTCTCACCGAGAATCAACAGCAATGGCGATTTCAGATTGGACAAATGGTTAGAGGACTGGTTTGGTAATGTAGGCAGGCCAAGTGAGTATGAGAAGGCTATGTTTGCAGGCTTACATTAGGGAAAATGGAAGGCAAGATGCAAGTTTATTTTTGAGCATATTGATACTGATGCTGCTAATTGTGTTACTGTTTCTTCAAGATTGGTTAGGGATCATCGAGAGGCTGTGGAAAAGATAAAAAGATTGGTGGATAGAGATACTAGTAATGTTCGCCAATTGAAGTGGCAGAAACCTTTGCTTGGTGTTGTGGAAAGGGATTGGAATGGTCAGTTTTTGGGGGGTATTGGAAGAAGAGTGGATGCCAAGTCTGCTTTTATGGTAGAAAATCTTGCTCTTTTGGAAGCTCTAGAGAATAAAGATCCAGTGGGGAGGGAGAGTGATTATTGAGACCGATAGTTAGGGTCTTTTCAATAAAGTACCAAAGGGTGAAACAAGGGGCTGTGACTGGCAATGCATGGACATAATGCAAAGATGTGTTCAGTTGATGTAGTCAAATAGAGGGATAGACATTGAGTTGAGGCTGGTTGAGCGAGTTGGCAATGGTGCTGCTACTTGTTTAGCAGCTGAAGTTATGAGGGGATTGGCATCAGAAAGATGGCTCAATGAGCCACCAACCTCTCTGATATTAATGATGCAGAAGTATCTGAGAAGTTTGGAAGAGGAGGTAGCTGAAGACATTAGTGTTGGTTGATGTATGTTTTGCCTTTGCTTTAGGTTTGTTTGTTTGCTTTATTTTGAATTGGTGTTTGTATTTACTGCTTTCTTTAGGTTGTACTTAGGTTTGAGTCTTTTTGGTCCTGTTGGCCTTTTAGCTATTAGGGTTTGTGCTTGTTTTTATGTTGATTAATAAAATTAACTTGGTTTTTGCCCAAAACAAAATTCCTTCTTTTGCCGACTTTGTAACCTAATTGATCTTTTTTTAATTAATGCATTTTGATCTTTATAAAAGGAAAAAAAATTGCAGAACAATACCACAACACTAAATACTTGTTAGTTACTGATAATTTTAGGTTTTTTAAACCCAACTACAATTATATATCGAGTTTATTAAATAACAAGAAACTTTAGAGATCTTGGTTTTGAGATTTGCATATACACTAATTACCATTTTAATTAGTTACTACTTCCAGTGCTTATTGAAAGAGATAGTTGAGGATTAAATTTAATCTTAAATATAATATCTCAATTCATCTTGTCACTTGAATTTATTATTATTTTTTCAATGTATCCCTTTTCATTGCAAAGGTTTCTACTAAAGGATATAGTTCTAATACGTATAATTAGATATGGTAGTTTAGACAAATGACATACCTTTGTTAAAAATAATTAATTTTCCTCACATTTTTAAATTAATTATCTAACTTTTATATTAAAAACAGAAAAGAAGCAGTTATAGGGGATTAGAGAAGGAAAAATAGTTCAATAATGAAGTTTTTGCCTCTATAAAAAAGGAGTCACGGTATCTACTACGTGTGCTTGACATTCACACTAAATGAAATCTAGATAAAATTTTTCTAATTATTAATATCATTAAATAAGTCAAATAAAAATTATTATTGACATATTTTAAGTCTATATTATTATTGTTATACTTTTTTATTCTTGTAGTTATATTTAAAAGTTAATAATTAAAATCTATAAAATATTTTATTTATATGATTTTTTTGGCCTACTAATTATAGGAAAATTTCAATATTTATTATTTAATTCTTGTATAAGGTTTGTGGGTTGAATTTTCCAACATTGCTTAAATAAAAAAAGAAAAATGACAGAAAAAGAAGCTTGAAATCATGATATCCTAATTCAGATACCTAACACTTGAAAATGACAAAGAAAGAACTAAACACAAATTAAAAATTTGAAATTCAAGAAAATTATAAAAATGCCCCTTTATTATTCTTCAACACAGTTTGGAAACTCACACTAGAACCCTTGCCTCCGATCCACCACCAGCAACTAGCTAGCCGCCTACCGGTGTTGGTGGGAGTCTTTTTGGTTTTTGCTGAGGAATTTTTTTAAAAAGGGAAGAAAAGTGGGGTTGGGGGATCATTGCCAAAAAATGTGTTGTCAATCCTACCGTAAGACTTATTATTTCACAATCAGGATTTGTTATTTCTAAATGAACTATTATCATTTTTAATTGTTTCACATATTATGTTTTTTAAAACAATATGTTATTAATCTCAATTTCAAACTTTTCATTTCATAATTAAGATTTATTATTCTCAAGTAAATTGTTATTATGAGTTAGAGTCGAAGTAGAGTTAAGACTTATATATATTCATGGTCATGTCCCTAAAGTTTCTCGGTCCAGTGGTTTTTTCTATTATTTTTGACAACTAACTTGTTCGACGATCGAATCCCCCGAACCCCACTTTCCTTTTTCTTCCAAACAAAAATTTCCTCAGGCAAAAAAATGGTTATAAGCCTAACAAAGTGCAGCAAACAAAAAATAATCTTACATAGAGAACATATACCGTATCTAATATATTTGTCTTGAGATGATTTTAGATCTGAAAGGACTAAAATTTCATAACATTTCATAATATTGAAAAATGGTATGTAGAAATGTTGCAAAGACATATTAAGAAAATCTTGAAAAATAATGGTGCTGTCAATAGAAGTTTAAAGAAGCTTCTTTCTAAGAGTGAAATATAGGAATCAAAGGGTCACAAATGCTGTAGCTAGCTAGTTCTCAAAGATATATTTCGAAGAAATAAAAGCGAAAAGGTTTACAAAATTTGTAACCGGAAAAAGGAAAGCTTAAAATACCGGTGGGTTCAGTAAAACAAATCAACTGCCTGCATCAAAGGCTGGCCAAGTTATATAAAACTTTTGTTAATTCCAATTATCAATGAAGTTATAATATGATTGTCTTCGACTCTTCATTTGTTCTTTCCTTTATGCTTCTTGTTACCACACTATCCCCTACATATGACATATTATCTATATCATTTGCAAACTTTCTTACATGAAAGAAACAAAATAAATGTTTTCTGGATGTAATCATTGTCGCTAATATAAACTTGTGCAATACAGTTGTCATTAACAAACTCCATTTCTTTGGTCTCTCTCTGTTTTTTTTTTTTGTTGGTTTCTCATGAAGCATTAGGAGGCAGACACACAAAATTAAATTTTTAACTAGCTCTTATATTTAAAATTAGAAGTAGTATAATTTAACCATTAGGAGGAAAATATTGATGTAGAATAATACTACTAGTTACCTTCATTGGCACAACCAGATGTAGATTATGTGCTCCTTATTGATGACTAGTTTATTCAAAGTCATAAAGTTAATAATTCTCGTGTCCATTTCTTACTGTTTTGGTTTATTTTGTTCATATTTGCACGTGAGGATTGTTCTTTCAGAATAGGTTTTGTTACAATTGATTTATAAGATTGATTTTTGTTATAATTGAAAAACAGGATTAAAAAGAAAAAAAATACGAATGAAAAGAAGATGAATTGATCACCTCGATTAAACATTGATGAATTTGTTGAATGAAGATTAATTCTCACAAAACTTTTTTATTTGATATATACTCCTCTGGTCCTAAATATGAGATCCATTTTACAGTATAATTTATACTGTAAAATGGGTCTAAATATTATACTGTAAAATGGGTTTCATATTTAGGACCGGAGGAGTAATATTTTGTGGGTTAAGGTTTATCTACCACTCAAAGTATTATCTTAGATGCATTAAATACCTCAAAGTATTTTGTGGTACATTTAGCATTCTGAAACATTTTTTAGGTGCATCCAACACCCTAATTTTTTTTTTTGCCATGGCGCTAATCGCACTAAAAAATATTTTGGAGTGTCGGATGCACATAAAAAATATATTTTGGAGTGTTGGATGCATTAAAAAATATTTCAAGATATTGAACGCACTTAAAAAAAAATACTTTAGGGTGCTAGATGCACTATAAAATATTTTAGGATACTGAAAACACCTAAAAAAACACTTCGGGTTATTGGATCAACCTTAACCCATATTTTATTTACTTGGAAGAAAAGCATAATATTTCATTATGTTATTACAACAATGGCAAGTTAGAATTTGAAAGCTACAAAAGAGACAAACTCGAGAGAGATAAACAGCAGAACGGACCATCTTCTCTCATACTATCATAATAATAGCTGTAACTATAAAGCCAGAAAACATAATCCTCGGTCAGAATCATAGCCAGAAAATCAATCGAGGTGCTAGTCTATGTTTTGGGGGCCAAAAAACAGAGCCAATAAAATAATGTTATAGCATTGTCCTTTTCATATGTATAAAATGAAAAGTAGAGGCAAAAAGAAAAATTAATTTCTGACTTTGACATATTCATTGTAAATATTGGTTTTGCATTTTGATTGCCTTAAAATGTTTTTTAAATCTTTTCCACCTCAACAAAAGCAACCAGAGTCGCAGCCTTGTTCACCACCGGATGACTTTAGGTATAAAGCACCCACTTGCCCATCATGCCCCGTATCCAGAAACATCAGATCAAAAGTTGGAAATTTAGTGTGTGCTGTTCAAATTGTGATATCCAAAAAAGAATCCAATACTAAAACAACGTCCTGCCATATAATATGCTTCAACTGGATTACACCTGCTACAAGACATGCAAGATATAGCCTTTGAATAGACAAAAAAAAGGAAGAAAAACAAAAATTACATGATAGTACCTAAATTAAGCTAACTAGTATCCTTCTGAATAAATCTTTTCCCCTAATGATTGAATACAACATTATACAATGGTAGGAATGGTTGCATGGGGGTGATGGGTATCGCAATATGTTGCATGAAGTTTCTTGAGCAACTTAAAGAAGCCTCCCATGAATAATAGAATAAAGAAAATGGACCACCACGGAAGCTGCAGAGCCAAAGATACCAGAGTGGCAATGGCCAGAGAGCCAGCCACAGTCGTGAGAGCCTCAAACTGAGAAGCAAAGCCAGGAAACAAGAACCTAGCAGCCAGAGCCAAGTAATACGCTGATGTACATATGACGGAAGCCCTGGAAGTGCGTGAACTCTGTATCCGGAGGTAGCCAAGTAGAATTGGAAGCAAGGGAGCGAAGATGAAATTGGAGGAAAAGAATTCCCCGGGGAAATTGAAGATATTGACATTGAAGAAGAACACAGCATGAGAAACTGGTCTTCCCGGATGGAAGCTGTTGCGGCTATGGCTGTTCCTTCTGCTCTGTTGGCTGCACAGAATAACAGAACAAAAGGCTTAAGCAGTACTTTTGAAAATGCATATATCCAAAAGGGGAACAGAATGGATAAAGGAAACATAGAAAGACCTCATGAGCAGCAGTGTTTGCCATGCAGAACTGTTGTTGGTAGCTAAGCTCCAGCTGGGAACATACTCATTCTGGTTCTCATCCTCCGACCATGGTAAAAACATTGAGGTCGCTAGCTTCCCCATAAATAACGTTAGACCTTCCAGCCATCGTTTTGCAGTCTCCGCATTCATCTTCTTACCAGAGGACATCCCCAATTGGCACCTTTAAATTTGCAGTTAAGCTTATGTGTGTTTATATACTGATTTAACTAGCCAGGAAAAGCAGAATATTTTGGTCCAATGGAACCTACGGAGCCAATGGAACCTACGGAGAAGCAAGATGTCTGATACTCTTTTGGTCCTTGATCTAAGACCCAGTTAACTAATTTGATTAGATTAAAAAAATTAAGTAAGTTAGTTAATTATAAGAAATATGACACATTTTTCCTAAAATACGATAATTATCTTTCTTAATACCACCTCTCCCTCTTCTACTTGATTATAGTTAAGGGAGTACCTATATGAGTAATTTAGAAAAAATTGATAAATATAAGAAATTGGTCTTATATTTAGGATCAAAACCAACTCAACAATTGAGTCTTATATTAAGAATCGGAAGAGTATTAGTTATGAGTTAGAGATAGGTGAGAAACTTTCTCTAACATTTTGAGAAACCCAAAGTGGGAATTAGGGTAAGTTAAACTGTTAAAGATTCTAGAGAAATGTTTTGAAACCCAAAGTAACATTTTGAGGAACCGAATGTTTGAACCGAATTGTCCCCCTCAGTGGGTCCCACTGGACCTTAAACTCCCCCGTTTCTCCTAGCTTGTTTATAAAGGTATCCTGCGAGTTAGAAATTTTACACTTCTACTTCTCCCAAGTTTTTTATAAAGCCGTCCTGCAAGTTAGAAGTTCTACATTTTTTGTGAGTTTAGAATAACTTATAAATAGCTTTTGAATCGTGATTTATAAAATACAAAACAAGTATATGAAAAGAGTTTTGTCTTGCCTTACATAAAACGTGCTTGTAAGGGATTTTCATCGTTGTCCCAAACAAGCCTGACTAGAGAAGGGTTAGATAAACAGACTGAGCACACATTCTTATCTAATTTGACTAAACACTTTCATTATTTGCTTCCACTTTTTGTTTTTAAAATCTTCACAGAACTCTGCTTCTTTCACAAAATTAAGCTAGCGTATAATTATTTGGCCCAAAAAAAAATAATATATAACTAAAACTGGGTTTTTAATACGAAAAAAGAGCAAAAAATATTTATTAAATTTTAAAATGATAAATAGATTATTTTAACAGATTTTGACATGTCAAAACCATTACTAAAAATAATTAACGTTACCTATTTGTCATTTTAAAACTCAACAAGTATTTTTTGTCATTTTTTTCTTTTAATAAAATGCGGCCCAAGTTCAATTTAAACTTACAAGTCATGCACTCCACTGACATAAAAATAAGGTCTTCTAACAGATCTATTCAAATAATGGAACACACCCATGAATAATTTAAATATTGAAACCATGAAAATTTAATCCAAATTACTACCCCCACTTTTTAATATAAAAACTTATTGATGATTTAATTTGATCTTAAATATAAGACCTTAATTCACTTTGTCTTAAATATTTATCCATTTTATCGACAAATAATTTATATGGTAATTGCATATGTTAAGGAATACTATCAAGAGATAATTCAAATGCATATGATGATTAATAAGAGTATTTTAGAAAAGACAACATCTATTTATTATAAAATAACTAACTTAACTAATTTTTTTAATACTCACAAATTAGTTATATGGCTCTTATATTAAAGACTAGAAGTAGTATTCCAATAAAATTTGCAAATAATTGGAAAGAATCTGATAAGAAAAAAGATAATAAAATATCCTTAAAATTATTAAAGGACAAACCAACATGGGTAAATTTCAGAATCCAAATTCGAACCCCTTATACTATTTTGGAATTTTCAAATCTTACAAAATTACACAAATACCTTTCATTATTTTTTTTTAAATATTGCCATCTCGTTATCCTTAGCTAGTTTTCAGTTGTCAGAGCTCCGGCATAGGCAACCCTACGGACTGTCGACTGTCAAAGTTCTGATAGCATGTCAACAGAAATCCGGTAACTACTCATTCTTATATATTAACTACTATTTTTTAGTTATTGAGTATATTTGTTTTCAGAACTTCAATGACTACTCTTGTTTAACAACTGTCTATTCTAATATTATGATTGACTATTTTCATTTTTAAAAATTTGATAACTACTCTTATCTAGCTATTAACTTTTCTACTTTCATTATTAACTACTTTCGTTTCAAAAATTCAAAAAATGCATTAAGTGTATCAGAGATTTATTGACTACTTTTTGTTAATTATTTACTGCTCTTGTGTAGTCAATAGCTATACAAAAGTAGTCATCAAAATTTTAGAAACAAAAGTAGTTAATAGTGAAATTAGAGTAGTCAATAGCTAGGTGAAAATAGTCACTGGCAGTAAGAATAATGTTGTTATTTCACAATATTTTAAAATTGCAAAATAGTACTACCTCCGGTCCTAATTATAATAGCTAGTTGACTAATTTGAGAAGATTAAGGAAAAAAGTTAAGTTAGTTATTAGTAATAAATATGTGTTGTCTTTCCTAAAATATCCTTGCTAATTAAGTGTATTGGCTATAACTATCATTGTTAGGAGGACTATCTTAGAAAAAAATATATAAATATGAGAGAAAAAATAAATTGGAGTCTTATATTTAGAACCAAAATAAAAGTCAAACAAGGTCTTATATTAAGGCTTGGAGGTAGAATAAGGGATCTGAGGTGGAATTTTAAAATTTACTCCATCCTAATTTGTTTTTTTAGTATTTTTAAAAATATTTTAGGTTTTTTTTTCCACTTTGATATGTGATCGATCAACCCCTTTAACCATAAAAAGACAAAATTTCCTAGGAAGGTCATGACGACGAGATTAAAAGGTTGGTAAATAGCTTTTAAAATACCTTGATAATTAATAATTTGGAAAATGGCGAAAAAGAACTGAACCAGATTTTAGTGAAATATTCAAAAATAAAAATGAAAATAAAAATGAATATTTAATATTTACTATTATTATTTTTAATAAAAAGACTAAATGAATAATGATATTATAAGAAAAGGATGGTGTTACAATATAGATAGAGCAAACAAGGATGAGAAATAAAACTTGTATAAAAATGTGGGTTGTGCTACTCGAATTGTGACGTCCCAAAAAGTAGCCAATGTTCAAAGAATGTCCTGTCTTATAATGTGCTTCAAATCAAAATGAGAGCGATTTCAATTAAATGAATTGCTTCTTAATATTAATATCAAAAGCACCTATCAAATAAAACCTTAATATATCTTTATCTTCTGTAAAATTGAGGAAATGAGTTTTGGTATTCATCATTTACTAAATTGATCATTGAAAATAAAATCAAATGGTCTAGATTTAATGTTACTTTTATTTATTATTTTATGAAAAAAATTAAAAACGATTTTCTAATTATCAAGTTATAAAAGTTTATTTATTATTTAAAATTACAGAATAGAACTTTAAATCTGAACTCAAAACTGAATTTAAATGGTTCAAATTTTATCCTAAAATGAGCGTAGAAACATATATAACTTAAATTTGAGGACACATATGTTATTATGATAAAATTATTGAAAGGGTACTACATTTTTTCAAGTATTAAAAAATATAAAGTGCTTAGGATAAAACATGATCATCGTTAATTAATTGATTCATTCATAGTAGAGGGCCAAAAAGCAAAAACTCCTTGCCCAAGAAAGAAAGCAGCGGATGGGGTAAGTAGGATAGCGACCGCATTTGAGCATAAAACTAAAGTAGCAGACAAAATCACGAACCATGACGTATCAATTGGTGAGGTTATGACTGAACTTCAATTCATGGAGGAATCTGTTTGTGACCTTGATTTGCATCTCCAGAAAATGTTTGTTGCACTAAGAGGAATCCAACTTACAATCCGCCGGGATTTGTGAAACCCCTCCTGAATTGTATTTCAATAAACTTATTGGATAACTCTTAAATTATACTACTTCTGATATTTAATATAAGAACTAGTTGATTAACTTAAGTAGATGAAGAAAAATAGTTAAGCATAAATACTTTTAAAAAAATTAATAATTTAAAAGTAAAATTATATTACAAAATATTTTAAGGTATTAAATACACTTAAAAAAATACTTTAAACTTTGTACAATAAAATATTTTAGAGTGTTGAACACAACTTTACTTTTTAGTAAAAAGATATACAAGATGTGCAGAGCAGAGTTTATGAATTTATGATTTTTTTTGGGGCCTGAATGAATTTATGATTCAGATACATGTATATATGCGCTCGTGTATGTAGTGTTAAGAAAATGGAATTGATGTCATTGATGTTATTGTATTTATAAAATGTCGGTTTCGAACATTAATATCAGATTTGTCTTTGGTAGAATTACAATCAAATCCCGTGCAAGAGAAATAACTATTAAAATGTCTAATAACAACCTGAACAGTTACAATGACAAGTTCTAAAATGGATAATAACAACTTCTGAGACTTATTTTGTAATTTTTTTCTTACATAAGACCTCATTGTAATTCTCTTTTTATCTTATCAAGGTGAGGACCTTCTAAATTTGAAAGCGGAATATCTTTACTGGGCTCGGTTGTGTTTTTATTTTCCAAAATAAAAGTCGAAATGAAGACCCCACTTTTCTTAAATATAAAGAATGCATCCTTTATTATTATTATTTTTTTTGATATAGACGGAAGAAAGAATGCATCCTTTATATAAGTACTAAGAAATAAGAATTAATTCTGAATGCATCAGACGAAGATAGCTATATAGATAAAATTAGGGAAAATGACACTAAAATACCACTTGAATTCCAAAAAGACAAATAAGGTACTTGAATAAGCAAAATGACAAAGAAGGCATCAGGTACCAATATGGAATTTTGATTTTTGGCCTAAAGACTGAATTGCCCTTATTGTGTTTGAAAACTGAGGAGATAAAGAAAGGTAGAAATCGCCTCCTCCCAGCGAAAGCAATTCCCCCCACTCGGCGAAAGAGAAACTGCCCCCACTTGGCGAAACCAATCCATCTACTCGGTGAAACTAATCCCTCCCCTCAATGAAACCGAATCCCTCTACTCGATGAAACCAATCCCTCCACTCCATGAAACCGAACCCTCTCCAGTTGACGAAACTAAATCCTTCGCATCACCATTCTGTAGAGATTGTTGATTTGGTGGGTTTTGGTTGTGGGAAAGAGAATTTGTAGTGAGAGAGGGAGTGAACTTGTGGGAAAGACGAAGCGGAAATCAGAAAACAATGGTAAGCAATTACGTAATGTAATTGCTGTCATATGCCTGCTGGTTTTTGGTAAATCCCATTACGTGAATGGTAAATTTCACTATACATGTAGTTAATTATGAATTTTACAAAATACATATTGTGATTTACAACTTTTGTAGTGAAAGTGACTACTTTGTTAATGGGTTTTGCAACCTGTTTTCAGGAGATAAACAACTTGTTTGTAAAAACTAATAAAATTTCACGTTAAATTTGACAAAACGTATAGTGGAATTTACAACTTCCATAGTAAAAATGACAATTTATTGAATGAGTTTTGTAACTTGTTTTCAAGGGATGGGCAGCTTGTTTCTAAAAACTAATAAAATTTCCTATTAAATTTGACAAAACACATAGTGAGATTTACAACTTTCGTAGTGAAAATGATCACTTCTTCAATGGGTTTTGTAACATGTTTTCAAGGGATTGGCAACTTGTTTCTAAAAACCAATAAAATTTCATGCTGAATTTTACAAAACATAGAATGATATTTACAACTTTTGTAGTGAAAATTACCACTTCTTAAATGAGTTTTGCAACCTCTTTTCAAGGGATTGGCAACTTGTTTCTAAAAACCAATAAAATTCCATGCTGAATTTTACAAAACATAGAGTGATATTTACAACTTTTGTAGTGAAAATTACCACTTCTTAAATGAGTTTTGCAATCTCTTTTCAGGGGATAAGCAACTTGTTTCTAAAAATTAATAAAATTTGACGCTGAATTTTACAAAACACACAATAATATTTACAACTTTTATAGTGAAAATAACTACTTTTTAAATGGCTTTTGCAACCAGTTAATTCAACGTGACTACAAAAGTTGTCACTTTTATTAGTTTTTACAAATAAGTTGTTTATCTCCTGAAAACAGGTTGCAAAACCCATTAACAAAGTAGTCACTTTCACTACAAAGTTGTAAATCACAATATGTATTTTGTAAAATTCATAATTAACTACATGTATAGTGAAATTTACCATTCACGTAATGGGATTTACCAAAAACCAGCAGGCATATGACAGCAGTTACGTTACGTAATTGCTTGCCATTGTTTTCTGATTTCCGCTTCGGTTCACTCCCTCTCTCACTACAAATCCTCTTTCCCACAACCAAAACCCACCAAATCAACAATCTCTACAGAATGGTGATGCGAAGGAGTAAGATAATAGCATTTCCAACATTCTTCTTTCCTTCTTCCCGCATTTCATCAGCGTCGGTCTTCCTCTCTCCTTTCTCTCACTGCGTCGGTCTTCCTCTCTCCTTTCTCTCACTTTCAGTGTCGGTCTTCCAGCATTTCATCAGGGCATTTTGGTCTTTTGGCCGAAAATATGAATTTCAGATTGGTACCCAGTGCCCTATTTGTCATTTTGCTTATTCAGGTGCCTTATTTGTCCCTTTAGAATTCAAGTGGTATTTTATTGTCATTTTCCCATAAAATTATCAAAGCGGGTTAAATCATTAATTCATCTTTTCACCCCATTAACAAGTAAGTTATAAAGAAAATGGGAGCACAACATTAGAAAATTTGGACCCAGAAAAATCCATACCCCACACCCCTCTAAAACCCCAACAATTCAGAAGAGTGGTTTTGCTCACTGCAGGTAAAATTCATAAAACAATTATTAAAAGACAAAGACTTGACGCCAAATTATATATTTTTCTTTAACACATTATAATTAGAACAAAAACTTGATAAAAGAAAAACAATTGATCAAGTGATGAGTTGGAAAGATTAGATACTTCTGCAGAGGCTTGGCCGGGACACCGCCAATATATATAGGTTTTTTGCTGTTAGGTTCCATGCTCTAGCATTGTCAAGAAAAACAAAACACATAACAGAACTTGAATCCCATATTTGTTGTTGGTTGAAGAATTTGCATGGCCACATACCCACTTATTCACTAAAAGGGACAAACACTCACAGGTGCAAGGCATGAAATTAGAGTACCTATAGTTGCAATATGATGTGCCATTTAGTATGAGTGCCAATCACGGATAAAATTCCATTGTTGAACCATTTCATATGTCACTTAATTTTGCTCAAATCCTAATATCTCAGATGCTAATATATGGGCAAAATCTAAAAGGGAGGATCTAGACAGCTTTTGATTAACTGTTTTCTGTTTTACAATCAAAACCAGCTAAGTCAATTCTAACTTGCAGTTAGGTTTGGAAAGCCCAACGTTATTCTCAAAAACAGAGAGGTGTTCAGATCCAAAACACACCTAAGCAGAGCAAAAAATGAAAACAAAGAACACAAAATAAACGAACTATGTGGATTTTGAATCCAGAATGTCAACTAAAGGAATCAAAAGAACCATTAATTTGTAATCCCCCCTGGTAAACCTACCATTTCTTGTTTCCTTCATTGATGCCTCCTTGTCATCAAAAACAATTGGGTGGATCAGGGAGAGGACTGCTTGTTGGCCCCCTGCCAGGAATTGGAATAGTCTATAACTGCAACACCTATGGACCTTCGAACAATGATTCATTAACAAAGCTCGCTTTTGCAGTGCCACGAAACATGAACCTTGCACTTGAAACCCACCCAACCTAAATATCACACTCTGTATAATTTGATTGACCTGCGAAATTTCGCTATTACAAACAAAAATATGATAAGTCTTGCCTATCATATGTAATTTCAATCCTACCAAATATTCAAACGGTCATAAAAACTTAAACTACCAAGGATTAGAAAATTAGGTCAGGAAAACTCGGCAATCAATACAAAATTCTAATGAAGCCACAGGCTATAGAAGTATTATTCAATCACCAAAGTAGCTCTACGGCAATAGAGAATTACAAAGACACAGGCAAAACAGTAGCACCCTGCACATTCGAGAGGCCCAGAACTCTCCTACACATCTCTCAGCTTTTCCATGCCTACCTCACACATACAACCCAACTCGCCCGCTTCTACAACTTTTTTTGTTTGGTACAAAAGAGGGCTGAGCCCAAACTGAAAACAAAAACTAACTCAGGTGGGGATCTAATTCCAGAAACTCTTTCTCTACACGAGCCCTTAAAACATCTGGGCACACCTCATAAACAGAGGACTTAGCAATTCCCATTTTTGCAAGAAAATCTGCAACTTCATTCCCACTTCTTTGTACATAGCTCAGCTTCACTTTCCATTGTTGATTCAGCATATCATGTATCTGAATAAGCATGATTGTTGCCGTGTCCCTTGTTTCCTTCTTTAACAGCATATCATACAAACTCTTAGAGTCTGTTTCAAGCACAAAATTTTTGAATCCAAAATCCCAAGCCATTTTCAGACTTTTGTAAACTGCCCAAGTCTCAGCTTCCAACACACTGCACTTCCCAATTTGATACGAGAAGCCCATAATCCAGTTTTCATTATGATCCCTAATCAAACCTCCGCATCCAGTGTCAGCCGATTTTCTTGCCACTGCTCCATCCACATTTACTTTAACCCAATCAAGTTGAGGCGGGGACCAAATTTTTGCCTCAGCATACTTCGATTGGTTCAAGACTATCAAGTTACCAAAGCCCGTGATATAGTTTTGCCAACTATGCTTAATAGCAGTTGAAGGATTAGCAGGCTTAACAAAATTTTCATCAAACATAGAATCATTTCTCCACTTCCAGAATTTACATACAAAAACTCCCCATAATAGATCCCATTCCAATTCATTATCATCAGTCATATTACCCCTTAGATTAATACTAATCCATTCACGCAGAGAGGCTGTAAAAAAAATTAGAGGAATGTTTCGAGCTTACCAAACTAATCCAGTGGGATTTTGCATAGCTACAATCACGCAGAATGTGCAGAATATCCTCATCCTCAAGAGTTGCAATGCGCACACAAAGGGGAAACTTGAGTCCATTTGCTTCTCCAGACATTTTTTGGCAGTTCCCATGAAAAATTCTCCATAAAAACAGTCTAATCCTCTCAGCTCCTCTCCATTTCCAAATGATCTTGAAAACTGGGTTAAAAAGTGAGGGAGGGTTTTCTTCTATTAGAAAATATGCACTTTTAATAAAGAACGAGCCAGAATTTGAGGCTTTCCAATAAAAAAAAGCCATGACCAGCATTTCCTGAAGGTGGTAGCTTACTAACCAATCTCTACAGCATATCATTATTTACTAGATTTGTTAACTTCCGAAGGTCCCACATACCATCTAAAGTCCAATCTGCTACCACACTATTCTCTTCTTTTCTAGTGAGTGGTCTTCGACATAGATCTTTTATGCTTCTATCCGGGAGTAGCCACACATCATTGAAAAAATTAATGGATCACGCAGCACCCACCCTGTACATTTCTCAATAACTTCTTTTTGTTTGCAAATAAATTTCCAGAGATTTGAATCTCCTGGCAAAGCAGTAAGCAAATTTTCTTCATTATGCATCAAGTACTTGTTATTCAGAACCTCAACACAAAGGCCTTTACCACCTACAATTAAGTTCCATGCTAATTTTGCACCACATGCCACATTAACAGAGGATAATCTTCTAAACCCCAAACCCCCATAAGATTTGGGGAGAGTAATTTGGTTCCATCCTATAGGGTGATAACCATGTTTCTCTTGGTTATGTCCCCATATGAAGTTTCACTGCAATCTTTCTACTTCTATGCAAACTCTTTTAGGAATCTGTGCAACATGCATCGGATAAAGAGGAATGGTGCTCAACACTGATCTTGCAAGAGTGATTCTCCTTGCCGTGGATAGACAATCAACTTTCCAAGTTGCCAGTTTTGTTCTAACTCTGTCCATAATATATTCGAATTTCTCTGTAGGCTTCTTAGATCTTGTGAGAGGAAATCCCAAATATCTTCCTATTTCAGAAGAGATTTTCATTTGTGTGAGCTTTTAAATCTTCTTTTTTGTCTTAGTAGACACTTTGGGAGAGAAAAAGATGGAAGATTTTGACCTATTAACTTGTTCCTCAAAGACTCTTGAGAACAAATCTAGACACTGCATCATACACTTAGCTTAAGCTTCAGTAGCCACTCCAAATAGAAGCAAGTCATCTGCAAACATCAAATAGGAGATTGAGGGCCCATTTCTTGTTACTTTAATAGGGTGCCACGTACCATCATTAACAGCATCATTGATGATATGAGATAGTCTATCAATACATAGAACAAAAAGGAGAGGAGATATAGGATCTCCCTACCTTAATCCTCTCATTGGCGAGAAATATTCAGTTTCCAAGCCATTCCATAGAACATTGTATGAGACAGTAGAGATACAGTCCATAATCAAATTTACAAATTTTAGGATCATACCCACATCAAATAGCACTTGCTTGAGGAAGTCCCACTGGATCCTGTCATAAACTTTCTCAAGGTCTACTTTAATAACTAGAAAACCCCTCTTCCCTTTTGCCTTATTCATCACATGTAAGATTTCTTGTCCAACAATTATATTATCTTGGATCTGCCTTCCTTTAATGAAGCTTGATTGGTTAGGGGAAACGAGCTCATCCATAACTAGCTTTAATCTTTAAGTAATCACCTTTGTAATACACTTGTAATGCACAAAGCAAAGAGAAATAGGATGAAAATGAGTAATATACTCAGGATTATCTCTTTTTGGGATGAGAGAAATCAAAGTTTTATTGGAGTCTTTCACCGAAATATCACCTTGGAAGAAGCCTTGAACAAAATCAATGATAGAGGGCCCAACCACATTCCAATTGTTTTGAAAGAAAATTAGAGGAAAACCGTCAAATCCAGGGGCTTTGTAAGGACCCATGGAAAAGATGGCCACTTTAATTTCCTCCACAGTAGGAACATCACTGAAATTTTGTATCATAGAATTCCCATTTCTTGGGAAATTAGACATAGTACATAAATTTCCATCTGTAGGATCATTCATAGCAAATAACTTTTTAAAATAGCATAGCACCATTTTTTTCGTTATCAATCCAATCACCATTTTCATTTTTAGAGATAAAACTCTATTCCATTTTCTCCTCTTGTGAGTCTTTAGGTGATAGTATCTTGTATTTCTATCCCCCATAGAGACCCATTTTGTTCTGGATTTTTTAAACCATTTAATTTGCTCCAGCTTTAGGATTTCATCCAGTTCTCTTTGTGTTAGAATTATGATTTTGATGATAACAAATTAAGAAATTTGTGTTGATCGATCACTTGATCGATCAAGAGATTATCGATAATTTGATAGATAATATTTCTATACAAACAAGTAACTAAGCAGAAACATTGATCAATAACTTGATAGATAATGTGTTGATCAATCAATTGATCAATCATTGTTAACTCAGTTATGTATAAAAGTCTGCAGAAAATTATTGATCAATTGATCGATAACCTAATGATCAAATAGTTGTCAGATAATAGGACAACTCTGATAAATATTTATCGATCACATGATCGATAATTAAGTCATCAATGAAAAGACAGATAAATGGTAAAGCCCTCTACTCACTTTATGTTTTGTCTTAATCACTATTTATCGATCAATGGTTTTTCGATAACTTATTCTATCTTTGTTTCATAACTTACCTGTTTATCACTTTGTTCAAGATTGCTGTCAAAGCCTTTTATCAATCACTTGATTGATCAGTACTTTATCGATCAAATGATCGATCATCATTATCCTCTTGTTTTACTATGATAAGTTATTTTTGGATCACTTGATTGATAATCTAATAATCGATAAAATGATCAATCATCTAATCTTCTAAAACCTTCTTTTTCACATAACGTAATCTATCAAATTCTTTCTTGGTTTTTATGAATTAAATCTTTTACATATTGTTTTATCGATCACCTGATCGATCAATCCTTAATCAACCATCTCTTCAATAAATTATATAGTCTGATTTTTTCTCTTAGAATATTTTTCTTGATCTTTTATCGATCAGTTTATCTATCATCTATTTATCAATAAAGTACTCGATCATTACTCCTTGGAAATCTATTTCTACCACTCAGCTTTATTGATAACATGATCGATCAAATATTTATCGATCACTTGATTGATCATTGACTTATTTCAACTAGTTACGGTAACTATCAAAATACGTTGATTATTTCTCTTTAAGCTTTTCTCAGCCTTCTTAATTATCTTAATTCTCTATTTTAAGGATCTCAAAATAGAAAGTGATCTTGAGACTGTTCTTTACATGTTTTTTTGAAGTCATTCTTTTCAATTTTTGATCACTTGATCGATCAATGATTAATCCATCTCTTAATCGATAAATGTAGTTACCGATTTTAAAAGTTTTCACTTTGAATGATCAATAACTTGATCGATCAATCAATCATCGATCATGAATTCAATCAAGGATGTCCATTTCGTGTTCAATACTGTCAACTACTGATTGATTCCATTTTTCAATAAATCAATATTCATTTGTTCAGTTGTGTTCTTGAGTCTTACTTTGCAAGGAAAACTTATTTGATTAAAGTATTGTTATAGATTATGGAGAAAAGTTCAACGGTTATCCAACGGTTGCTTAGTAGTCTGTAACCTACCATGTCAAAAGCATTAATGGCAAAAACCGTTACAACTGGGAAAACACGCAACTGAACTCTCAACAGCTAGAAGCTCTTCCGTCTAACAGTTACTAAACTTCCTTAACTATAAAAGGCGCGAAGAAGCATTGAATGCAAAAATTGAATACGCGAGCTACCTTCTGCTAATAATTTACTGTTACATTCAATACTCTGTTCATGATAGTACTGAGCTTCAATGATTCTCATTTATTTACTCTGCGAGAGAGCTTTATCTATCATCTTCAATTACTTTCTGAGTGAAACTCAAGAGTATGGACTCTTGAGTGGGTTTATAATCTTACAGATAGTAAGGGGGAGTGATTGAGCAAATCAATTGCTGACCGCAGCACCAAGAGCCCGATTACTCTTGGAGAGTAGTAAAATAGTCAGAGGTGTTCTGAGGACTGGACGTAGATCAAGTGGTTGAGACTGAACCAGTATAAATTCTATGTCCACTCTCTACGTGAAATCACTCTAACTCATGCTCTCTATTTCTATTTAGTTTACTGTTTTAATATGCAAGATTTTTATAACTCACCCAATTCACCCCCTTCTTGGGTGAGACTGCCACTAACACTTTGTAGGTCAAATTCCAATTGGCATAAGAAATTGGAAAATGGGTAAGCATTGGACTGTTGCATACCATTCAATTGAGCTAGTAAAGTTCTCTTCCTTTTTTCCACGAGACCAAATATATCTCTATTCCAGATTTGAACCGAACGTTTGAACTCGGATAGACCAATATTTATATCGGCATCATATAACCAAGAAGATTTTAAAAAAAATCAAGGAAATTCTCATGTTCAAGCCATATGGGCTCAAATCTAAAGGTTTTGGACATTTTTGGGTAGTTATGACTAACCCCATGTAAGAACAGAGCTAAAGGATTATGATTAGAGAATTTTTTTCGTGGGCATACCTTGATCATCTAATCCGAGAACATCGACATGAAGGTAGAATTCCCCAACGCATGGTCTAACCATTCAACTAATTTCGCATAGCCTGCCAATTTCGGCCTTTTCCAAGTAAACTTTGGACCTTTGAACCCCAAGTCTGAAAGTCGGCAATCACTAATTCTATCAGTAAACCATTTTATTCTTTGGTCATTTGTGATCTTGCCCCCAGTTCTTTCAGAAGCTTCTACAATATCATTAAAATCCCCACACACAATCCAAGGTTCTGTCATCATTGAAGATAGAGAAAATAGATCCTCCCAGAGAGCTTGTCACAGATTTGAGTCTAGGATTCCTTAGACCACTGTTAGCTTAAAAGTTGATTTTCCAGGAAAGGAGTACTGAGCATAAATAAAGTTCCTATTTTCTTTTAACACCAAAATAGTGACCTCTTCGCTCTTCCAAGCCTAGCAATTCCACTAGATCTACTTGCACTTGGGACCAAAGAAAGACCGTCAAAACCCATAGATAGGAGGCTTTGAAGTTTCAGAGCACTCTCACACTGTGTTTTAGCTAGAATTAAAATTTTGGGCCTTAACCCATTAAACATCAAGCATAAATTTGTTGACAGGTTTTTCCCACAAGCCCCTCTAACATTCCAAAAAAGGATGTAATCCATAAAAAAAACTGTGTATGGAGAGAATAAAACCTAGCCCAAGCCCAATTAAAACTAAAACTAAGTCTCAGAAACAACGGTTCCCTCACTCTAGATAATCTCATCCGTATCCCCCACTGGTGGACTATTGTAATCCGGCCCAACACCATGCATCTCGGGCTCACTCTCCTCCTCCATTTTGTCTCCTAGATCATGTGGCAGAAGAGGGCCTTCATTTTGAGGATGTGCTCGTTTATCTTCTCCCATTTCCTGATGATGGATAGGAGAACTTTGGTGATTCACAGTTTCTTCTTCCAATGTATCTTCTAACACTAACATTAGAATCTTGTTTGTCCTCACGTGATTATTAAACATCTCGCGAAATCTCTTTTCACACTTCCCCAATGTTTCTCGCTAAATAACTTGTTCCTTATATGATTCGGGACCACCTCAACTGGAATTTCGTTATTCTTGCTCTGTTTTTTTTGTTGCGCTGGTTTCCTCCCTTTTCCATACCGACATGTAGTGGCGATCGCATTAGTAAACTGTACGTACTCCACATACGTATCAGCAGGTACTGGATTACCCTCTATTTCCTTAGTTAAATCAAAATTATTTTCCACCTCAACAAGAACGCCGAAACGTGTCATGCATTCTGTTGCCGGGAAGGCTCGCCGGTTTTCTCCTTCTCGTTTCTTGGTTAGTAGTGCTTTTGTACTACATGCCAAGCTTCTTGATTATAGCCCACATTCGAATTGACATTCATCTTAGTTCCGTTTCTCTGTAAATCGGGTATACCTTGATCACATTTTGCTCTGTTACTCGTGTCCTTGATGGACATTCTTCTTTGCAGTGCCCATATACTCTACATCTAATGCATAAATCATGAAGACCCTCATATTCAATTTAATAGTCCTCTCTATCTAAGGAGAAACCAGACATGAGTTGTTTTTCCATGTCAACAAGGACACATATTCTAGCGTAGTGCCCTCTTAACTGGCAAGAAGTATTCATATCCACTCTAACAGTTTCACCAATCCTATTCCCGATGATTGTCAAAGCCTCCTCATCATAATATTCTAGGGGAATTCTCGGCAATCTCACCCAAACTGCAACTTTCTCAATAGAAGCTCTTGCTGGACTAAACTTTGGTTCCCAAGGTCTTACAGTTAGGTAGTGGTCATAGACTATCCAAGGACCTCCCCTGAGAGCATTAAAATAGTCATCTTTGTTTGATAGTTTAACTATGAAATGACCATAGCCAATATTAATAAGATTAATGACTCCTTTCCTCACCCACAAAGATTGCAGACAAGACTCCAGAGCTTTGTACCCAATGCTCCTTCCCAGTAGCTTGACAATCACCACCGCTTTTTCTCGAAGCTCTATATAGCCTTTTCTTGACTCTGCCAGAGAAATGAAACGTAGGAAAGTTTTTGTGAGGATCTTCCCTTACATGTACTGGAGGTTCGACCTTCTCATTCTCCAACTCTTGTTGAGATTTTTTGGATAGTGTATCATCAGACATATCATCATCCTTTTCACCCTTTGTCATCCCGATTTTTCATCTGGCTGTTAAGCCCTTCGCGTATCAGCAAAAGACACACCACTATCTGCCTTGGTGTCACTTTCTCCCCTAGTCTTGGCCATTCACTTGTTTTTTATCCTTCTCTTAGAAAAGGAGCATTTTTTATCTTCTTGAAGCTTCTCAATAGAAGATCATCTTCCTCGGCATTGGGAGGATGAGAGATGAGTTTTTTGCAGACCGTACAAGTGCTATTTCCCTGGCGTACGTGGGGTCGTTTTTTCTATAACTAACTCTCAGGAATACCCAATAATACCCTTGTCGCATAAAAACACTACACATCAGAATTGGGCTTTTTCTTCTTCGCTTAACATATGTCAACGTGGGCTCACCTCAACAATTTCCTAAACCAATGCATAATAACCTACTCATTTCTTAACCAAAGTATTGACATCTAATCATTAGACGATTTCAAGCATGGCCTGTAAAAATAAACCTGAGGATTGATGGCACATTAATTTTGACTTAGGTTTTTTATAGTTTGATTCATATAAATTTGGTCTTCACACTTTATAACCTGTTAAACTTGTTAGTCCTTTACCCCTAAGACGGTACAAGTTAACCGGACTTATATTCTCTTTATCCATAATAATTACTAATCATTCTTCTTAATACAAGAGTTAGTTAACTAAAATATTTAAAAATTAGTTTAGTTAGTTATTTATAATAAGTGAGTATTATCTTTCTCAAAATATTCTAGTTAATTATGTGCATGGAACTAATTTTGATAGAAGCCCTAACATCTACTATTAGCATGGGATTACTCAAAGACAAAATGAATAAATAAATAAAACAAAATAAATTAAGACCTTATATAATAAGCCAAATTATTACAACTGGCTCTTATATTAAGAACCAGAGATTAGAGTTTACTAGCTCACTTTTAATGTTGAATGGACTAGTTCTTCACAACGTAACAAATTAAAGGTTCGAATGTCCTTTCACGTTGCTTTGAACACAACTGTCTCGCTTAGAAAAAAATGTTGTTTTATTTTAATGAAATTCACTTTCAAAGTTTCAGTTGAAAACAGAAAACACATTGGACGACTTATAAATTCTTGGCAAGAATGAATTTTTCATTATTTTTGTAAGGTCTGTTATTACTATTGAAGCCACCACTCAAATTATTAGTATTTACTATAAAAGTGTTAACTTATTTCAGCCCACCAATGCATTGGGCCGAAAATTTAGAGGCCTTTTGAGGGGGTTTTCAGATTCATGAGCAGGACACATAACTTTAGTGGGTTTAGTTAGGCAGTTCGGGGGCTCAATGTCTTTGGTTAATCCATTTATTTTCACCTAGTTCCACAATATAAATTTCTTTGTTCATTGACTTGCTTTGGTTGAAGAGGGGACGAAGACGAATAATAAGAAGGGCTCTCAAATTTGAATCTCCATTAAAAAATGTTATATTTAATATTTGATAATAACTTGAATAAAATTACTTCTAATAAGATGATACTATTGTATCAAAAAAAAAAATTAAAAAAAGAAGAAAGGCTCTGAGGTCTGATTTCAATTTTATGGCTTTTTCTCTAAACCAGATACAAATAGAAACTGGTTTATTTCATATTGGGATAATTAATCCACAGCTCCTATATTTTTTCAACTAATTTTGAATCAGGTTCTTATAATTTTTTTTTCTTTTTATCAGGTCCTTATTTTCACCTGTTTTTAATTAGGTCTTTGTATTTATTTTTCTTTTTATCAGTCCTTATAACTTCACCTTATTTTTAATTAAGTCCTTGAATTTTTATTTTTTATTTTATAAATTCTAATAGTACTATTATATAAACATAAAGAAGTATATATTATTTAATATTATTTTATAAACAATAATATTCTAAAGATATTGAATTATTATAATGATTTTAATTTTTTCAGCAAAAAAATTAATTGTTCTCAAAAAATTTTCTTGAATTAATTAATTCTATTACTTTTTTATTACATAATTATTAATTTAATTTAATATTAATATTTTATATTTCAGTATTAATCTATTTAATTAGCTTATATTTAATTAATAAATAAAAATTAAAACTACATGGACCTGATTAAAAATTTAGTGAAATTATAAGGACTTAATTAAAGAAAAATAAATACAAAGACCTAATTAAAAAAAGATAAAAGTATAAGGACCTATTAAAGAAGAAAAACTATAGGGACCTAATTTAAAATTCGTTGAAACTATAAGGACATGCGAATTAATTAACCCTTTTATTTTTAAGACCAATTGTTATAAGCACCGATCTAAATAATTTTTTTTAAAAAATTGTTTTTAAATACTGTCTACACTGGTTTCAGTAAAACTTGAAAGCAACCAAATAGAATAACACAAACGAGAAAATAACCAAAAATGAAAAACCCCCGCCCAACCATTTCTATAGCATGTGAATATAGGGAGAGGAATTCACAGATAAAACGACCAACTAGAATTCCCCCCCCCCCCCCCCAAAAGAAAACTTAATTTTATAATCCCAACTGGAAAATAACTTGCTAACAAAAAGGCAAAACTCAAAAGACTAAAGATCATATTAAGCAGAGTCCTCCAGATTCTGTTTGCCCCAAGCCAACGGCAAGTATTGTCTCCCCATCTGCAGATCTGAATCCTTGCACGTCCGAAACCTTCATTACAGTCATACACACCCACAGAGGGATGAGAAGATAAGTACAGAGAATCTCCCCCCCCCCCCCAAAAAAAAAAAAGGAACACTGAAGAAACAAACATTAACTGATATAGATAAACATATAGAGTTGATGGAGATGATGAAGTATGAAATGCTATAGTGTCTCCGTGAGATCATTGTGCTTCATATTCCCAAGTGGTAACTTTTGACTGAAGAGTAACAAATTAAACTGATGAATGTTGATGGATAAGGGAAAGTCAAAGATACCAAAGTGGCAACAGCCAGAGAGCCAAACACGGACATGAGCACTTCAAGCTGAGGAGCAAATCCAGGGACATGACTTAGCTGGTAGAGTCAAGTAATATGCGACGGAGCATCCCACTGAAACCGCGAAAGCCTTAGGACGAAGCTCAAATGGCGAGGGACTCGACCCTGAACTTTGTATTTGAAGAAAGCTGAGTAGAATTGGGAGTAGGGGAGCAAAGATCACGTTGGAGAAAAGGATTCCAGGAAGAAATTGAAGATATTGATATTGAAGAACACAGCTAAAGGAACTCGTCTTCTGTAGCTATGACTCTTCCCCCTTCGCCGGTTGCTGTCCAGACTACAGAAAAAGAGGAATCATACAACATGTATCACGTGCATTTTCTGAATGAAGTCATTTTATTTAGGCTTAATAAGATTTGGTCAGCGTGAATCAATTTTTGTAATTTGAAATCATGAGTTTTTTGGTATTTATAGTAGTACTTAATCTAAATTTGACAGAGTTAATTGATAGTAAATATGGTTAAATACAGATATTAGAGTTAAAATCTGTTAAAAGCATACAGATGAAAATCAAAACTTATTAAAATATCAAGTTTGGTGTATTTTTAACTTAGTCCCTATATTTTTAATGTGTTTTAATTTTGATCCCTCTATGTAGCGATTAGATCAAATTCTAATGAAACTATAAGGACAAAAACTATAATTTAAAACCACAGAAAAAAATTTAAATTAATGAAAGTATAAGAACCACTAATTACATTAATAATCTTATTTATCTAAAATTAGAAGTTATATATTACTAATAATAAGTACTGTCATTTTAAATAATGTTAATAAATTAAATTGAAATACGAAAAGGGAATGTAATGAATAAACAAAGACCTCATGGTGGGTAAGCCTGCACAAGGGGCGGGACGGGACTGGGACAACCTTGTCTCGCATCCTGTCCCAGTTAACTGATCGGGGGCACATTTTGCATCTCGTGTCCCATCCTGTCCCGCACTAGGAAAGCTGACTGATTTTTTTTTGGCCAAAAAGAAGGCTGATTGATAGCTGAAGCAAATTTTCAGCTTCAAAATACATAACAACAACCACCTAAAGCAAATTAAATATAACTCAATCTAACTCAGTTTCTCCAATATCCATGAAGGCTAGAACAATCATTTAAATATAGAAGAAGTTCAAGCATTAATTAAAGACAAAGGATGAAATAATTTAACACAATTTGTCTAATTGTCCATCATCTATTCTAGCCAATCAAAGTGCATAGATAGGCTTAAACACAACACAAAGCCACAAATATAGAAATCCAATCCAACACAGCGGAAACTGTAAGTATAAAATCCAGCTCAACATGAATACAGAGATAGAAATGCAACAACAACGAATTTAGAAGCACAGCAATAATCAACATTTAGTCATCCACCATTTCCTTGACTCGTGCTCTTGATTAATCAAATTCGATGCTACTTCTTCATCTGCAAAGAAAGAAAACAATAGGAAAAAAAAATTATTTTTAAGAATCAAATAAATTTGATGTTATAAAATAAATAACATGATCATAATTGATTTACTATGTATCACATCATCAGTGTCATTAAAGCTATCAGTGTCAAGTCCTTTTAGCTTGGATGTAGATGGAGATAGCCAATTTTGTGCGCAAATAAGCACCTCAACCATCTTAAGGGGTAATGAACTTCTAAAATCATCAATAACACGACCTCCTGTGCTAAATGTTGATTCTAAAGACACAGTGGAGATAGGCATTGCCAACACACCACGAGCAATCAATGAAAGGACTCTATATTTGCTAGCATTGACTTTCCACCAACCCAGAATATCAAATGTAGGATCACAAGCTTTAGCTAATTTGAAGATACTTCTCCACCTCAGCATACTTATCTATTTGAAACTCAATCTCAGTTTGTGCAAGGAACCTTTCCACTGTAGTGAAAGCATCATCTCCATCCATGTCCAAGTATTCTACATTATTCAAGTCTGTGATACTACTAGAAGCTACTTGTGTTTGAGTTTCTGTCTGAATTTAAGTCTGGGATGTGCCATTATAGTCCCTCATGAAATTTACAAGTGTTTGGTAATCCCAAAAAACACTTAAAAAAAGTACTTTCATGCAAGTCGAGTTAAAACTCCTCATACTTACTTATTTCATATATCATAAAATCACTTCGACAAAGTAATCTAAACACTCGTTTAATTTCATTTTATTGCTTCCACTTTAAAGGTTTTCATTTGTGTATGCAAAATTCTCTTTCAAGGGCTTAAGATGAGTTTTGAAAATTTTTATCATCCATCTCTCGTTAAAATATTCTCCTGACATGGTAGCTACTTCACAATGAAACTCCAACCTGTGACCATTTGAATGTTTCTAGCAAATGCTTGTTTGGGTTGCTTTTTTTTTTTCCCTCTCTTCTATGTATAGATATTCTCCTATTAGAGACAGTTCTATTTGAGACACTAAATGTGGGTACCTTTCTCAGCAGGGATTCAAATTTTGTTTCAACACTTTATAAGAGACTAATGTTTGGTAATTACCAGAAGCACTTCCTAGAAGCACTTTTCCGCAAAACGAGACAATCTCCTCTACAAATCTGCTTTCACACAACTATAAAAACACTTTTAAAATCATAATTTTGATTTCTATCCAAACATCCTTTTCTACTAGACCCAACTCTCGTTGGTTGTTTGTTCCGCGGCTTTAAGGAGGAGATTTTAGAACATGTTTCTGTTTCATGCCCTCCTTCCATCAATTTGGTGAGTTTGGGCTCAAGTTAGCATAATGTCGGCCCAACTTAAGACAAGTTTCTTTAATATAACCTGCCATAACCCATATCCGTGAGTTAGCCTGCATTACAAGCCAGGATATTTCCAAAATTAGTCGGTGCCCTCTCATCTCCTGATATATTACCTCCTGTGTTTAATATAAAACTAAATTAACTAATTTGAATAAATTTAAAAAGTTATTAATTAAATATATTTATTTTTTTTTAAAACTAATTTGTCTCACTTATAAATTTATATGTAATTTAATGACTCATAGGTATTTTAAAGATTTATGTTACATATGCTGTAACTAAATAATTTATTAACTTTTTTAATTTTTTCAAATTAATCAACTGAGTCTTACATTAAAAACCAAAAGATAGTGTGTCTTAAACTTGATTGATTACAGCGGATCTTTGTTAAAAAGATTACATTCAATGAAAGGATATAGAGTTGTGCGGCAGAATTCAGAAATTTATGATTCATATATATGTGTGTCACGTATGCAAGGTTGTTAATTCAAGAGTTTAAGCAAACTAACATGGACGTGAACTTGAAAAGTAAAGTCGTAAGAATTTATTATTTTAGCTCTATCAATAAAATTATTATAAAATATATATGATTAAATATTTCAAATTCAAATCATTGAATTTTCTTAAATAAAAATCAACTATATTACAAAGTAATAGAGTTGTCAATAAAGACAGGTCCGACTCTGAAAGTCTAGCTCTTGAAGGATCAGGACTTAAAAAACTAGCCTAGGATCAATGCTTAAAAAAGCCGGCCTTTTAAAGTACGCATACATTAAAATTGTCATATTATTAAAGTCTAGTTCTTAGACATGCGACCTCAAAGCCTAAAAAGGTTTTACTTTTTATGCTATGTTTTAAAATTTAAATTCTTTTAATTATTTTGAAATTAAAAAATAAAACAATAAAAATTCTAAATTTTTTTATTCAATTATAATTATTAGTAAAATAAACTAATGGTGCATAGAGAAAAATATCAAACACCAATAAACTATTATCCAAATTCAAAAAAACCAAAATCAAATGAAACAAGGAAAGTAGAAAGATGAAAACCAAACAGCTAAAGATTAATAATATCAACATTATTATTATCGCTATCTTCATTTTTATCACTATCATTGGGATCAACAGTATTTGATTGTTTTTCATTATAAACGAGCTATTCTTTAGTTATAAAAATATCAAGATTTTTTGTCTTCATTACTTTTATCTAAAGTAAAACTATAAAGCAGTTATAAGTATAAATGAGAGCCTAAACATTTGTTAGGATAAGAAAATTTTAATACTTTGTCAAGACATATGAACTAACAATGAAGAAGGATTTACTAGCTATCGTAGTAATTAGAATGCTAATAATATTAGCTGTTATTCTTGAAAGAATTGAAAATTAATTTTAAGTGTTCTTCCACCAATCTAAGACCTCTAATTCTTTTTCATTATCTGGCTTTAAGTATTAGTTTTTTAAAAATATTTTTCTAGTTTAGACTTGTTCATAAAAAACTGATTCATAATTGTATAAAAATATTGATAATAATAAAAAAATGAACAAGCTTAAAGGTTGACCCTCGACCTTAACGGCTGAGCCATTTTGTTTCTGAGTCCTATAAGACTAGCTCTTTTATGTCCAATTTTCTTTTGAACATCCTAAAACACAAGTCCAACCCTTCATTTAAAAAGAGCTTAAACAGGCTAGTTCGATAGATTTGACCCATTTTGACAGCGCTACTAAGTAAAAGATCAAATGTTCAAAATACAAGTTCAATTTCATTATAAAAAAAATCCCTTAAAGTAAAAAAATATCATGACAAAATATCAAATCATTGAAATTGAATTTATCAATATTCATAATTTATCATTCTCAACAAAGAATTTTCTTTAAAATTAAAAGATTAGATTAATATTAGTTTCTGCCTTTTGAATTTTATTCTTCTTAGGACCAAGTCCCCCCTACGCATTCTAATTCCGTAAATGAGTTCTCCTAGTGCATGCTAAACTTGCTTATCTCGTAAAAATAGTAAATTCATAGAGTCAACAGTTGCAGTCAACTCACCCATTTAACTAAATTTATAAATACCACAGGTTTAAGAGTAAGCTAACACAATTTTGTTAGTTAAAAACATAAAAATAATAAAATTGGAGAGTCATTTCATGAGTTCAAGAACCATGCATGCACGTAACTGATTAATGTATTTAATTGAGAAAATAGAACTGATGTCCTCATTTACTTTATACATTAATATTCTCCGCAAAACACAAAGCCCCTCTGTTGTGCTTATGAGAAGATTCTTAATTTGCGAGCAGAACTCAATTATTTTTGTTTTATTTTCCAGATTAAAGGACCAAATGAAGACCCCACCTACCTTTTTTTCATTAAAAGAAAAAAAGATTAATTTCAGCACTTGTATTGGCAAAGGATGCATATCCTTTCTATGAATTGAGATAAATGGAGTCTACATGGATTATAATGTACTAAGAACTAAATAAAATTCTGAAGATAGGTAAAATTACCAGACCCAGTTAAATAGTTGATTCAACTTTTAGTCCATTAACAACTTAAAAGTTACAAGGAAAACAGGGGCAGACCAATAGAAAATCTGAACCCAAAATTCTTTAGATCTATAAATTAATAGTACCTCCAGGTTTATATATGAGAAACAAGTTATACTGAGAGTATAAATAGGCCCAGAGGTAGCATTGCCTTTTGAGTTTCCCTATCCTACAGATGTCCAAAACCCCAACATATCAGAAGATGCTAAACTCACAGGCATAGAGGGAAGCTATTAGCTAGATGTGAAAATGACAGTTAAAAAAGACCACAGAAGACAGACTTGATGTCGAACATGTTATAATTAGAGTAAACAACTTGACAAGAAACAATTAATCGAGTGTTGGATTGGAAAGATTGGATGCTTCTGAAGAGTCGATATCTTTCTTTGTCTGAGAGTGAGATAGCATACCACCAATACATGTCATCTGCACTTCTGCTTCAGGAAATAGTATAATACCTATTCAATGCCAAAACGGACACTTCAACATAAAACATAACAGAACTCAAATCCCACAATGGTTGCTGGTTGAAGGTTTTGCATGGCTACATATCAGTTAATTATCTCCTCGAAGGAGGAAACACTCACAGATACAGGGCAAGAATGAGAAGTATCTGTAGGTTCAATTTGAAGTGCCATCTAGCACGAGTGTCAAACATGTATACAACTCCATAATCAAATCCTTTGTGATTCATATGTCTCTCTAGTTTGTTCAAATCTTAATGTCTTAGATGGTAGTGCAGGTGCAAAATCTTAAAAAAGAGGATCTAGACAGCTTTTGACTAACTGTTATCTGATGAGCTCAACAACAGTTAACAATCTACCTTTTACAATCAAAATCAGATCAAGTTAATTCTAACTTGAAAGTGGGTTTGAAAAGCTCATAGTTATTCTGAGAAACAGAAAAGTGTTCAGACCCAAAAGACAAATGAGCAGAGCTAAAAATCAGAATGAAGAACAAGAATTCAACAAAATATGTCCATCTTGCATCCAGAATATCAACTAAAGAAGCAAAAGAACCGTTGATTTGTAATCCCTCCTAACAAACCTGCCATTTCTTGCTTGGTTCATTGATGCCTCCTTGACATAAAAATCACCGGGTGGATCAGGAAGAGGACTGATTACAAAACACGGAACTTGCACTTGGAACTAGCCCAACATGAATATCACATTCAATATGATTTGATTGACCTGTGAAATGCTCCTCAGTTTCTATTAGAAATGGATTATGATTCTCAATTCTAGAGCTCAAAATAATTGAAATCTACATGTTATGAACACTATCGGAAAAGTCTTGCCTGCCATATGTATGTTTAATCCTAATAAATATTCAAATTGTGCCAAAAACTTAAACTGCAACAGTTTATATAGCCTTTTAAAAGACAAGATATAACTTATTCAATAACATTGTCATGAAAGCAGTTATTGTCAAGTGGCATGATACTTCGTCATCAATTCGAATATTCTATGAAGTACTAACATCCATTAAGAAGTTACGGTACGGTCAAGTGCCTGATTAAAGGTAAACAGGAAAAAAGCCTAAAAACATATCATTCCACATTGCAACCGGGGGAAAAAAAAAAACAAAAGGATACACACACGTTTAAAAGAAGCCAATAAAAACGAAATCCAATTTACATTACCCCTGAACGTGCAGCAATAACGATGAAGAAATGAACTTTTAACTTAGACCTTTGCAAATGAAAATGAAATAATTCAAGGTGAGAGAGAATTTGATCAGAAAATTCCTAAAAAAAAACAAACCAAGTGAAACAATTAAACATACAAAGACAACATTATTGCACATGAAAATAAGAAAGAAATGAGTTATGGGCAGATGTCAACTGAGAAAACCTTCATGGAAACCATAAAATCTTTAGAAGGAAGAGAAGAGCATAAAATGCTCTGCGCATTGTGCCCTATGAATGGAGATGTCCAGAGAATATGCAAGAAGTGAAAATTAGGTCAAGTAAACTTGGCAATCAAGATAAAATTCCTACACCGATGCATAATAACCTATGCTGTAGAAAATTTCAAGCATGCACTGTAAAAATAAACCTTTTAGGACTTATGGCACACTATTAATATCACAAGCAAAGATTAAAGATCAAAGCAAAGAACATTAACCTGCAGCATGGTGATACAGAGCTGCCAAATAAATAAAAACTTCATGAGTATAAAGAAGTTAAAACTTGTACATTTTGAAAATTGTGGAAATTTTACCCTGCATGGTATTATCTCAGTGTTTGTTGATATTAGTTACTTAGATTTACTGAAATCATTGCAATTATTTTTCCTTAGATATAGTAGGTAGCTATAGAACCTGCAAGACTTGGTAATGTATAATCACCTACATGCTATAAAGTTTACCGAAGTTAACAATATACTACCTCTAGTCTTTAATATAACAGCTCATTTGATTTTTATTTTGATTCTAAATATCAAACCCCAATCCACTTTGTCTCTCATATTTATCTATTTTTTCCCAAGATAGTTCTTATAATAATAGTAGTTCTAGCTACTATATTTTATTAACAAGGATATTTTAGAGAAAAAAACAACACCTATTTATTACAAATAACTAACTTAACTAATTTTCTTAATCTACTCAAATTAGTTAACTAGCTCTTATATTAAGGACCGGAGTAGTACTAGCATAACAAGACAGAAGCAGAAAAATGTGCTAGCGAGCTTCTACTCAACCTTGGTTCTTATTTTAACATGTAAATTGTAAAGGCTAAATTAGTATGCAAAAAAATATTGATAAATAATTACCGGAAAATCAGTCACTGCACATGAATGTGCTAGCTGGTTTACTTAACAGGTACATCAAACTCACATTTGCATTCAAATAATCTTTCTTTACAATTTTCATTATAATGATTTGAAGAACATCAAACTGTGAATTTCATTTAGGGTATCCATATCTTAAGTCCAAAATAATCTATCTGCATATTCTTAGATAGTAGAAGCTAGATTAGTTACAGGCTTATGTCAAAGATATTGGGAAATTGATAAATATAAATAATGAAATGACAGAACCTACATGGATGCAGTTTATATAACACCATCATATTTGAAGTAGATGGTCCTGCACAATATCTGTAACCACTCTATGATTGTGAAAGGCCCCGCAGAAGTTGCTGATAACAGAGATAAGAGTTTAAATGTACATACATGAGAGGCCAATCTGCATATAATTTTCCATTTTATAATTAGACTATGTTTCGGTATTCTCAGATGTAGATAAAAGATTTAATCATAAAACCAGAAAATATAATCCTTTGTCAGATCATAACCAAAAGGCTTTCTGAACAATGTCCCTTGTCCAACCATTACAAGACAAAGCTGTCGAGCTTTCCCATTTCTACAGCATTGACAAATATATAGAGAGGGATTCATAGATGAAACAGGCGACTGGAATTTCCCCACCCTAGAAAAGCCATTTTCATAATCCCAGCCAGGAAAATAACTTGCTAAACAAAAAGGCAGAACTAAAAAAGCAAAGGCAACTTTGTAAACAAAACATCAAAACCATGTTAACCAGAGTCCTTCTGATTGCATTGTCCAGCCAATGGCAGGTGTTGTCTTCCCATCTGTAGATGTGGATCCCTGCATAGTCTCAAACGTTCGTAACAGCCACACCTACACGCTCATAGAGGGATAAGAAGAGAAGCAGAAAGAACAAAACAAAACAAAACACAGTAAAGGAACAAACATTAACTGATATAGATAAACATATAGAGTTGATGGAGATTACGACTGGCTCTGCTACGTGCAGGTAAAATTCAAAAAACAATCATTAAAAGACAGAGGCTTGCCGTCGAACATGTTATAATTCGAATAAACAACTTGATTTCCAGGTCAAAAAGAATAAATAACTTGATAACAAACAATTAATCAAGTGATGGGTTGGAAAGATTGGATACTTCTGAAGAGGCTTGGATATCTTTCTTTGTCTGAGAGACTGAGATGGTACGCCAGCAATACATATCTTCTGCTCTTTAGGTTCCATGCTCTAGCATTGTCAAGAGAAACAAGTACTGGTGTCCATGCTTCAGGAAATAGTATAATACCGATTCAATGCAAACACGGACACTTAACACAAAACATAACGGAACTCAAATTCCACAATGGTTGCTGGTTGAAGATTTTGCATGCCGACATAACAGTTATTTGTTAAAGGTGCAATTTGAAGTGCCATCTAGTAAGAGTAGGAGTGTCAAACATGGTTACAACTCCATAATCAAATCATTTGTGCTCAACAACAGTTAACAATCTAGTTTTTACACTCAAATCAGCTCAAGTTATTTGGAAAGCTCAAAGTTATTCTCAGAAACAGAAGTGTTCAGACTCAAATGACAAATGAGCAGAGCAAAAACAGAGAATGAAGAATAAAAATTTAACAAAATATGTTGATCTTGCATCCAGAATATCAACTAAAGGAAGCAAAAGAACCACTGATTTGTAATCTTTCCTAAGAAACCTGGCATTTCTTGCTTGCTTCATTGATGCCTCCTTGACATAAATATCACTGGGTGGATCAGGGATAGGACAGATTGTCGGGCCCTTGCTTGGAATTGGAATAGTGTATAACTGCAACAACTATGGGCCTTTGCCGCAATGATTCATTAAATAAGCTGGTATTTGCTGTGCCACCAACATGAATGTTGCACTTAAAACCAGTCCAACTTGAATAGCACATTCAATATAATTTGATTGACCTGTGAAATGCTCCATAGTTTCTACTGGAAGTGAACTATGATTCTCAATTCTAGAATTCAAAATACTTGAAATTTCCCAATTATGAACACAAATCTGATAAGTTCTGCTATGTCGATGTTAGTTACTTAGATTTAATCACATCAAGCTCTTCAAGCTCTTGTTGGCATTGCAGTTATTTTTCCCTACATATAGTAGGCTGCTACAGAACCTGCAAGACTTGGTAACGTACAATCACGTATATGAAATAAAGTTAAAAGAAGTTAACAATATGTAACAAAACAGAAGTAAAACAATGCGCTAGCTAGAGTCTAATCAACCTTGGTTCAATATTTCAACATGCAAATGGTAACTGCTAAATTAGTTTCAGGTGTATGTGAAAGAATTGACAACTGATTAAAGAAAAAATCAGTTCTTGCACATGAATGTGCTAGCTGGTTTACCTAAGAGGTACTGCAAACACAATTTTGCATTCAAAATTTTCTGTTCAATTTTCACTATAATGATTTGAAGAAGTATCAAACTGTGAGTGTCATTAAGGTGTACATATCAAGCCCAAAATAATCTATCTGCACATTTACAACAACAACACAACAACAAGCCTTATCCCACTAGGTGGGGTCGGCTACATGAATCACACGACGTCATCGTGCTCTGTCAACAACCTAATCCTTAGATATGTTATTGACTAGGAGGTCTCTTTCAATGACCTCATTCAACGTTCTTCTCGGTCTTCCCCTGCCTCTTTTTATGGGACTCCATCTTGTTTGATCCACCCTCCTCACCGGGGCCTCCAAAGGCCTTCTCTGCACATGTCCAAACCATCTTAAGCGATTTTCAACCATTTTCTCTTGGATAGGTGCCACACCAACTCTTGTCCTGATCTTTTCATTTTGAATCCTATCTTTTCTTGTATGACCACACATCCATCTCAACATCCTCATTTCTGCTACTCCGACTTTGTGCTCTTGTTTTCCCTTTATTGCCCAACATTCACTACCATACATCATAGCTGGTCTTATAGCAGTCTGATAAAATTTTCCTTTAAGTTTCTCAGGTACCTTCTTATCACAAATAACTCCAGTAGCTTTCCTCCACTTTAACCAGCCAGCTTGTATTCTATGAGAAATGTCTCCATCAATTTCTCCATCCTCTTGTATAGTGGATCCTAAGTATTTAAACTTAGATACTTGAGGAATAATTTGTTCTCCCATCCTCACCTCCAAATCCCCATTACCTTGCACATTTGTGACTAGTAAAAGCTAGATGAGTTGCAGGTTTATGTGAAAGACATTGAGAAACTGGTAAATATAAATAATGAAATGACAGAACCTCCAAGGATACAGTTTATATAATACCATCATATTTAAAGTAGATGGTTCTGCATAATATCTGTAACTATCCTATGATTGTAAAAGCCCCTGCATAAGCTGCTGATATGGAGAGAAGAGTTTAAATGTACATATATAAAAGGCCAATCTACTTAAAATCTTCCATTTTATAATTAGACCATGTTTCAGCATTCTTACTTCTTAGATGCAGATAAAAGACTTAATTATAAAACCAGAATATATAATCCTCTGCCAGATCATAACCAAAAGGCTTCCGAACAATGTCCCTTGTCCAACCATTACAAGACAAAGCTGATGAGCCTTCCCATTTCTAAAGCATTGATAGATATATGGAGAGGAATTCATAGATAAAACAGGCGACTAGAAATCCCCCCCCCCCCCCAAAAGAAAAGCTATCTTCATAATCCCAACCAGGAAAATAACTTGCTAAACAAAAAGGAAAAACTCAAAAAATAAAGGCAACTTCGTAAACAAGACATCAAAGCCATATTAACCAGAGGAGTCCTTTTAATTCTGTTGCCCACCCAATGGCAAGTGTTGTCTTCCCATCTACAGATGTGGATCCCTGCATAGTCCGAAACCTTCATAAAAGCCACACCTACGCACTCACAGAGGGATGAGAAGTAAAGAGAACAAAACAAAACAGAACACGGTAAAGAAACAAACATTAACTGATATAGATAAACATATAGAGTCGAGGGAGATTATGAAGCATGAAATGCGGTAAGGTCTCCGTACGATCATGTTGCTTCATATTTCAAAATGGACTTCAAATAATTTTGAATTCAACAATATCCCACAGGGTTCCCAAAATGCATCTAGAGTGGCAACTAGCTAGCGGCAACTTTTTGACTGAAGAGTAACAAATTCTACATTGAAACGGATGGCAATGATAGATGAAGGCAGAAAGGTTCAGTAATTCAGAAGGCTTTCCGTATATTCATTGATGATTGAAATCTGAACGTCCAAAGAAGTTGAACATCGCACGTCATGAACACAAATCTGGTAATATATTCTTTTTATCCCAATCAATATTTAAATTCATCCAAAAACTTACCCTGCAAAGTGCAAGTTTACCGTTTCACACACTATAACATCAGCTACAAGAGTGGTATTGCATAGGTGAGACCCCTCCAACATCAAGTTTTGCTCGCAGGACCTAAAATTTACAAGAAACACCCCGGGGGGGGGACAAGAAACCAATGAGGACGAACCCCTCCCAGCAATACGAGCAAAGTAAACCAAAACCGTAAGACATCAACACGAGAGAATTTCTAACTTTTTCATTCCGAATAAACCAGTCATCTATCAGAAGGACATAATCCGCATCTAGTAGTTTGATAAGAATAGGGACAAAGCCACCGGAAGCTCTTTGAAGACCAAGAACATTCTATGTTTGGGGATAATGCCAAAAAGGAATGGCATCGAAAGTTCGAGTAAGGAAAAATGAGACCAGAATTGAACAATACATGGATAGAGAAACCTGATTTATGCGAGAGAAAACGAAAGAGGGAAGAAAACTAGGAAGAAGGGGGAGAATGGTTTTGGTTTTTTAGCATTACAAATTTTTTTTTTCTTTTTTTACAAAATTATTTGATATTAAAATATAATAACAAAATAATATATCTTTATTAAATAATTTGATTTTAAATTATATGATTATTTTAATGTAAATATGGTTTTTTATTATGGTATTTAATTTGATTTCAATCAAGATATAAATAGAAAAGGCATTTTAGTTATTTATATATTTATTTATTTTTTTTGTTTCTGTTTTTTTTGTCCATCTTAACATAAGAGGTAATAATATTTTTTCTCTAATTTTTTTTTCATTTTCTCTCTCTTATTTTTTTTTCTCTTAACTTTTTTTCCATCCAAACAAAAGGCCAAGGATTAAAAAGAAGTGTCGGACGCATTTTCCACTAGAATAACAATTTGATTACAACTACTATAGCACACGTAGGATAACCTTTGAATAGACGAGAAAAAGGAAGGAAAACAAAAATACGTTCTGAATCAATATTTCCCACTAATGATTGAATTCAACATTATATATTATCTCCGATACTTAATACTCCTCTTGTTCTAAATGTAAGGCCTTTATATATATATAAGGGTCTTATATTTAGGACCGGAGGAGTATAAGACTTCGTTTGACTTTTATTTTGATCTTAAATATAAGACCTCAGTTCACTTTGTCTCTAATATTTATACATTTTTTCCAAGATAGTTTTTCTAATAATGATAGTTCTAACTAACACACTTAATTAGTAAAAATATTTTTAAGAAAAACAACATATATTTATTATAAATAACTAACTTAATTTATTTTTTTAATCTCTTTAAATTAATTAACTAACTTTTATAATCAGTATCAGTACAATTGTAGGAGTGGGTGCATCGTTCTCGGAGGGGGACGACGTAGATTGCCATATGTCGCATGAAGTTTATTGAGCAGCTTAAAAAAGCCTCCCACGAATAATAGAATAAAGAAAATGGACCACCATGGAAGATGCAGAGCCAAAGATGTTAGAGTGGCAACAGCCAGAGAGCCAAACAAAGTCATGAGCGCTTCAAAGTGATAAGCAAAGCCAGGAAACAAGAACTTCGCAGCCAGAGCCAAGTAATATGCTAAGGTGCATATGACAGAAGCCATGGAAGCCCTTGAACTCTGTATCTGAAGGTAATTGACTAGAATTGGAAGCAGGGGAGCGAAGATCAAATTGGAGGAAAAGAATTCTCCGGGGAAATTGAAGATATTGACATTGAAGAAGAACACAGCGTAAGAACTCGGTATTCGTGGATCGAAGCTGGTGGGGCTATGGCTGGTCCTTCTGCTGTGGTTGCTGCACAGAACCAAAGGTAAAGTCAGATCTCACGGTAGAGAGGGGATCAAGTGTCCTTTCTAGAGGATAAAGCCCGAAGCAGCAGAGCGCGCCTCTTTTCCATTTTATTTAGTTGTCTAAAATTTAAATTTAAATTGACGAAAATCGCGTTAATAACTGAAAACAAAATGGAAATATTTGTTACAGCATGCAAAAGAGCGTTGGTGGACTGTAAAGAAAAAAAAAATTCATTGTATAAAGGAATCATTGACAGACCTCATCCACAGCGGCAGCGTTCGGTGGTGCTCAACCTCCAACGGTGGCGACCACGGCGTCAGGAACATTGAGCTCACTGGATTTGCCAAGAACAACGCTACTCGTTGCAGCCATCCTCTCACCGTCTCTGCACCCAGCATCGCTACTGAGTTAGTGCTCTGGAATTTCTGTATATTCATGGACAAGACGAATGTATATTTATAATAGACATTAGACATCGAGAGTCAAGATTCTCTTCTTTGCGCTCTCTATTCTTGGCGTTCCTGCCCAAGGTTGGTGGGCCTTGATCTCACGCGGCACTGGCCAATGGTCTGCCAAGTCACCACCTCCGTGTGCTCCTTTTTTTTTGGATTTTACTGGGAAACATTTTGCCGTCAGGCGTAGCCTTAATAAAATAACACTAATAAACTCTGCTTGACCAGAATGGCTGGAAAGGGATGCCCAAGATGCGTACACTTTGCCGTCAGGCGTACCCTTAATAAAATAACACTAACCCACCTCATTTTGGAAGCAACTCTGATTAGTCGGGACCTTCGGGTGCAGCATACCGGAGGAATTTAATTACACAAAAAAAAAAAAACACTAATAAGGCAACAGATTTCTTTTTTGTTTTCAAAACTTCTGAAAAAAAATAAAACAAGCCCTCAATATTTCATCATTTTTGTAAGAATTTATTATTACTAATGGAAAGCATCACTCAAATTAATTTTATTCTGTCTTTTTGCAATTAACACGATCTTTTTTATTTAAATTCCAAACTCTTATTATAAAATAGTTTAAATTATTTTCAGCCGACCAACAATTTTATGATTTTGTGACAGGTTTTTTCTGTTAATTCTAATAAATGTTATTATGTTAATGTGATATGTGTGTTATACTTTATAAAATTCATCTTCTGCTGACTGTTGACAATTGAGACGCTGCCCGGTGGGCTTGTTACTAGCAACTTTACAGGTTCGACGAAGCTGCAAGGGAGGCACAAAAATTATAACCACGTCATCAAACTACAAGAAATTCCATTCGGTTATTACCGGCGGCATCATGCAAGGGCACAATACTTGTTGGGTGATCATAAGCCACATGTCCTCATTGGGTCCCACTAATATTTGGCTTAATCATGACATTGTATATTAAAAATAAAAATAACATCAAAAGAGGTCACTACTTTTCAGCCACCAAACAATGGATGATTCATTCAAGGTTCTATATTAAAAATAAAAAGAACATCAAAAGAGCTCCCTACTTTTCAGCCACCAAACAGAGCACGATCCATTTAAATGCCGGTGTAGGATTCTATCACTCATGCCGCAATTTTAATGATAAAAATTTTTACCGCAATTTTCTTTTACAGAAAAGGATATCGGTCCTTTAAAGTAATTTCACAAAATAAAATTGGCGATCTTCTACCTAAGTAATTTCTTATTTTGGTTTGTATACATGATTTTCTGTTTTTTTTTTCCCTTCTCTTCTCTGGCAACATTTTTTTTGCCCTTTTTTCAATTCATTCTTACCTGGCCCGCCGGTCAATATTCTCCTCGTGTTCAAACCAGAAAATGATAAAACATAAAAAAACTAAGATATACATTTGATCTTTTAATTTTATATAAGATTTTAATTCAGTCTCTTAACTTTAAAAAGTATATTTTTAATCATTGTGACAATTAACCTTGATATGTTAGCATTTTTGAAATGTTCTATCAACATTTAATATCTCAATGTTATCATTTTTTTTGTTAATAATTTTAAATATATACTTTTAAAGTTAAAAGACCAAATTAAAACCTCATATAAACTTAAACAACTAAATGTATACTTCAGCTAATATAAACGTAATAAGTGCATGATCAATTGATAAGAGAGTTATACTTTGTTACATATGCAACTAAGTCAGAAAGGGTGAAGTATGAGGGAGAATGCAAGGTCACATGCGAGGCAGGAACCATGACCCAGGAAAAATGCAGCACTCCCGTGTGCGTCATCTTTCTTCCTATGTTATACTCCCCGGTCCTTAATATAAGACTCATTTAACTAATTTGATTAGATTAAGGAAGTTAGGTAAGTTAGTTAATTATAAGAAAATTGACACATTTTTCCTAAAACACCATAACCATCTTTCTTAATACCCCCTCTCTCTTTTACTTAATTATAGTTGAGGGAGTATCTATAGGAGTAATTTAGAGAAAATTGATAAATATGAGAAATGAGTCTTATATTTAGTACCAAAACCAACTCAAGAATTGGGTCCTATATTAAGGACCCGAGGAGTATTTATTCTAACACAGGAATATCATCACACCTACCCATTAATACTGACAAAATCCTTTTATTGGGATTTGGCCTCCGTTTTTTTCCCCCCCTCAAAATATGTTAGAATTAAAATGTACTAAGTTAATTTGTGGTTTATTTATAATTCAAAATATCTTTTAATGGTACTCAGTATTCTAAATTTAAGGTGCTCATTGTTACAAAGAAAAATATTTTAAGAATAAAATTACACTAAAAAATATTTGATATTAGAGATACCTTAAAAATACAACTCTATAGTGTTGATGAAAAAATTTTAAGGTATTAGATGCATATTAATTCTAAAATTATATATATATATATGTATATATATAAACTTATCTATGACTGACACCAACCTTTTTTCAACCTTTCTTGCTGCTGGGACCAGCCCGGTGACTTCTTTTAGGCCCGATAACTTCCCGCTCAAATCTATCCCTACGGAGACAAAATATGAAAAATATAAGAAAATTAAAGAAAGAGATGTAAGCAAGGGATAATATAAAATATTACAGCAAATCAACATAATCTCAGCATGTAGGGCCATGTAAGGCCAACGGCACCCAAACATGTTTAGGTAATCTTTACCTAAACATGTTGGAAAAACCAATCCTATTTTAATCAGAAGACTTAGCCTCATTAATTAATGACAATTAATGACAATAACAAAGTATATATCTAACATGTTGTGGATAAATTTTTGTTTTTGCCCTTTCCTCCTTAAGAACGCTCTGCAAATAAAATCCTAGGAAGAGACGACTTTTTCACTTAACATATACAACTAGTATAAAATTTACTTGATAATAAAATTAATAAACACAGGAGACAAAGTGAACTAATGATCTTCCTTATCCAGCAGTAGCAAGGATATCGGAGTCAACACAAGTGACCCTAGTATCCAACAAATCTTTATACGCAACAATCCACGCTTTTGTACGTGATCATTCCTATAGGTTAACATTCAGCTAAAACACCGGAGGTCCATGTTTTTAAGTATCTCTCAAAGGTAGAGATTTCGATTCCCTGACGGAATCTGAGAAACTATGTATTTTCGGCCAAACTTGGGTGTATAGAACTCTAACTACGACATCGTCTTGAACGTAAATGATGTTCAGCCACAATCCAAAGTGATCGGTCAACCTAAGAAAATCAGGGAATATGGTATGGACACGAATTTCATCGGGACAATAAAGAGGGACGCTGAAGATGTTGCTAAGTACTGCTCGGGAGAAGGGTAAGGGGAAGTTTGGATACCCCTGAAATCAATTTTAAAAAAATATTTTGATGTAAATCAAAATAAAATTTTTTTCATATACTTACTTCAGGCTCTGTGAAATCACTTTTAAAAAATATTTCTGTTGCCCTTTTTAAAAATATCTTTGTTGATTTGTCTTTCCTAAATATCTTTACTCATCATTACATTAGAATAAAGTCTTTTTAACATGTGTAATTACTACAGGGCTATTTTAGACAAAAATAAATGAACATAAGAAATAAGTGAATTGAAATTTTATATTTAGAATAAAGGATAATAAATTCAATCCGTGGGAGGAAAATGCAGAAAAAGTACTAGTTACCTTCATTGGCACAACCAGATGTGGATTATGTCCTCCTTATTGATGACTGGTTTATTCAGAGTGATAAAGCCAATAATTCAGGTGTCCTTTTCCTACTTTTGTTTGTTTATTGTTCATATTTGCTCTTGAGGATTGTTCTTTGAGAACAGATTTTGTAGCAATTGATTTATAAGATTGATTTTGGTTATAACTGAAAAGCAGGATTGAGAAGGGCAAAAAAAGCACGAATGAAAAATGAAAAAAAAAAAGCATGATTTTCTTAAAAATATGCAAACACCAATATACTCCTCCGGTCCTTAATATAGGACCCAATTCTTGAGTTAGTTTTGGTCCTAAATAAAAGACCCATTTCTCATATTTATCAATTTTCTCTAAATTACCCCTATGGATACTCCTTCAACCATAATCAAGTAGAAGAGGGAGAGTGGGTATTAAGAAAGATGATTATGGTGTTTAGGAAAAATGTGTCACTTTTCTTATAATTACTAACTTACCTAATTTTCTTAATCTAATCAAATTAGTTAAATGGGTCTTATATTAGGACCGGAAGAGTATATACAAATTATTATGAACTCAAAATCACAATTATTTCATGAGTTATCATTTATCAAATCTTTGCATATACTAAGATAATTTTTCAACCATGAATTTGTTTAGTCAACTAATACTTCTATGCCCATTGCTTTCATCACTCTCTTCCTCTTCAATGAACTTTCCCCATCCACCTGAAGGTATTTTTTTATTTCCTACATTTTTTTTATATTTAGCTTAACAATAGAAACATAATTTACAATAATTTCATTTTTTATATAGCAAAATATTATTTGGTGGATGCTGGATACCCAACACCGAATGGATACTCGGCCCATACAAACGGGAACGTTACTATTTGCCTGATTTTCGAAGGACATCTGGGTTTGAAAATGACAATGAGATCTTTAATTATTTCCATTCAAATTTAAGGAGTACAATTGAAAGAACTTTCGGAGTTTGGAAAAAAAAGTTCGCAATCTTACAAAACATGACATCCTATGATTTTGAAACACAAGTTAAAATCGTTTGTGCAACGATGGCTATATATAATTTTATTAGAACGACATCTATTACTAATCCTGGATTCGTTCAGTTGGAAGAAGAAGGTACTTATGCAGAAGATGATGATGATGGGGTTAGATTTTCACGTATACATTTATCAATTCAATCTTCATCTTACATGGCTCAGGTTCGTAACAGCATAAGAGACGAACTTGTTAATTCAATACGAGGATAGTAGTCATGTCTTATTTATTTCCTTTTATCATAGATTGTAATATGTAGTTAAAAACAAAACCTATTACAAATGCTTTGTATCGATGCATCATCTTAATGATTATGACACTTCTTTATTTATATTTCTCTTATTAATATTATACTTTATATTCTCAAGCTAATTATTACTTACTTGAATAATTAATAAATTATTTTAAGACGTGCTATTCTATTTTATCAAACAATATCATCCCATTTTATGTTTATAATCTTCATGAAAAATACATGACTTTCTGTTTGCAACAAAATAATTCATCTTCTCTAAAAAATATTTTCACTCTTATATTTTATGAATATATATGTGTGGTGACAATTAATTAATTAATTGTATAAACATCAGAGGTTATTATACATGTAGTATGTTATTACAAAAAGTAGTTGTGAAAAAATGTTATAGGATTTCACGTTTACAATCTCTAAAACAAATTAATATTTTTCTGTTAAAAAAAATCATTTTTCTATAAAAATATTTAATATTATGTTTTATAAATATATGTACACCATTAATTATGTATAATTATATTATCTTATTATTATTAATTATGTTAGTAAAAAAATTTCATTAACAATTTTATTTCTTTCAAATCAAAATAAATCATAAATCTATCCCTTATATAATTATCATATTAACTTATACTCTTTTGGTAATTTCCACATGTAAAAAGTACTTCTGGTAATAACTATCCAAACACTCTCACTTCTCAGAATCACTTTTTCTCAAATCTATTCTCCACAGTTATTCTCCACATCAATCTATTCTCCAGAATCACTTTTCCAAACCACGGTTTGGTTTCATCCAAACACACCCGAAGTCAATATCACATGATCATACACGTGCCCTTTCAGTGTATAAACTAAAGGCCTAAGCAGCAACTTTTTGAAAATGCATATTTTCAGAAGGGGAATATAATAATGGATAAAGGAAACATTGAAAGACCTCATAAATAGCAGTGTTTGCCACGGAGAACTGCTGTTGTTTGCTTCCGTAGCTAAGTTCCAGCTGGGACCATATTCATCCTGGTTCTCGCCCTCCGATGACGACGGCAACGGCGACGACATGGATAACATCATTAAGGTTGCTAGCTTCGCCATGAACAACGTACACCTTCCAGCCATTGTTCACCGTCCCTGCATTCATCTTCTTAACAATGTCCCCAGTTGGCGCCTTTAAAATTAAATTTCGAGCTCGGCTTACGTGTGTTTAATGTTTATATACACTCAAGTGGACATCGAAAAGGTGGAGTATGTCTTGTCCGTGCAACTCCGAGCGGAGGAAAATTTTTGTGGATGTGCCGCGAAAGTATTTTCGTTCCACTTTGAATTATGCGATCCCACTCACCTTTCTCACTAAAAGTCGAATCTCACTAAAAGTCCAAAAATGGTCACGGAGAGTCACATCACTCAGATTCCATCATCATCATCATGTTCAAAATATTAGTTAAATTTTTTTCCTAATTATACAATTATTTGTTTCAAAAAAGTATAGAAAAATAAGGAATAAAAATTTATTACAAATAGATAATAAGTAGTATATGTTTAATAGGGATAAAATTAAAAATATTAGTTTAAAATTTCAGACAAAACAATTTATTTTTTATATTTACAAACCTTTCTATAAGAGAGATTAATTCTTATAAAAGATATGGAGGGAGTATTTTACAGTACAAAGCCCATAGTTTCCTCTTTCCAGTGAAAGGTATCATGCGAGTCCTCCCAGCTAAATATGGGTTAAATAAAGAAATTGAACACACATTCTAATCTAATTTGTCTAAACACTTCCATTGTTTGCGTCCAATATATATATTTTTTTTCACAGAGCTATGCTTCTTTCACAAAATTAAAGTAGCGTATAACTAGAGCAAAGTTTTTAATAAAATGGGATCCAAATTCAATTTTAACTTTTGCAAATCATACGCTCCACTGACGATATAAAAATAATTTGATTCTAAATATAATATTTTAATTTATTGTTTCAAATATTTATCAATTTTACTCTTAAATAATTCTTACAATGATTGCATATGTTAAAAAGTTAATATCAAGGAATAATTGAAATACACATAATTAATAATTAACTTAACTATTTTTTTAATATTTATAAATTAGTTATCTAACTCTTATATTAAATACTAAAACTAATATTCCAGTAAAATTTACAAATAATTTGAATTTTTATCCATTAACTACTTTAACCTTTTTTAGGCACTACAAGCCAAATATAAAAAGATGAAATTTCTATGGAATGTCATGATGACAATATTAAAAAGTAGGTAAATATCTTTTGCAATACCTTGATAATTATTAATTTGAAAAATGGCGAAAAAGAACCGAACCAGAATTTAATGAAATATTCAAAAATAAAAATGAAAATGAAAATGATTTAGTATTGATTATTTCTTAATAAAAGATTAAATGATATTATAATGAAAGGATAGTGTGACAATATAGATGCAGAGGGCAAACGAGGAAGAGAAATAAAAACTTAAGAGGATATTAGGAGAGTTTGGTTAATTGGTGAGAAATCCAACTTATAATCCACCGGGATTGTATTTCAGTAAACTTATTGGACAAGTCTTAAATTATATCAAGCTTTATTGTATGTTTCCAGCTTGTGGTAATCAACTACAACTTATAATTGTTGGAAAAACAATTTAAAAAATAAGTTAGAAATTACTAAATAACAAATAAGAAATGTCAACAAAAATTTATTATTTACAAATTCAGTGTTGTCAACACCAAATAAAATATTGTTACAAAAAATAATTCAGAATTTAGTAATTTCAGTTTCTTTTTTGTTATTTTTTTATAATTGTTTCTTTTTAGTATTGTATTAAAACTCAACTTGTTTCGACCGAAGAACTAGTTTTTTGACTGGTTTGTTTAAGAGTTTTTGAATAAACAGGTTGAATGAATTGGATCCCCCCCCCCCTGGTTAGACTTGAAAACGGTTTTTTAATTTAAAAAATAGCATTCCATCAAATAATTTGTGATTTATTAACTTTGTTTGTAAGATTAAGTAGATTGTGTATAAATGTTTTATTTATTTGTGAATTAATGTTTTTTATTTAAATATTTTTCTTTTACGAGTCATGGCGGATTTAGAAACAAAACAGTATTTATTTGGCACTTAAAAAGCTTACACTTGAATTTAACCACACTTACAAGTTAAATACTACCTTCAATCTTTAATATAAAAGTTAGTTTGATTTTTAATTTGATCATAAATATAAAATCACAATTCACTTTGTCTCTTTTATCTATTTTTCTCAAGGTAGTCCTTATAGTGATTGTACATATCAAATGTTTTATCAAATGACACTTGATTAGTAATGGTATTTTAAGAACAATAATACTTATTTATTACAATTAACTAATTTAACTAATTATTTTAATCTACTTAAATTGGGCAATTAATTAAGAACCCGAGGTAGTAGTTCATGGCGGATTTGAACAATGAATTCGCCTCAACGTGGACGCGGGGTTGGGAGGAAGAAGAATTGATTAATCAAGATTACATGTGTTAATTACTTTCCCTTTTATAACATGAAGGCATTATTGAGCCTGTGGTTTTCTTTTCCCTCCCTATTACCCTCATCTTCTCATTCTTCAACAGAATTCCCGGGGGGGGGGGGGAGTCTGATTCAATGGTGTGAATAAACAAGAGCGGTCTTTTGTCTGGAAGTATGAGGAGCCTGGAGCTTTTCAGGAATCAGTTATGAATAATACCTTAATATAGTATTCTTTTTTTAATTTCAATTTCAATTCCTGATAAAGTGTTACTACCTTTAATCTTTAATATAAGACATAGTTGACTAATTTGGAGAAGTTAAAAAAAGTTAGTTAAGCTAGTTATTCATAATAATTAGATGTTACCTCCTCCAATTCATAAGTTTCTATAATTTTATCTAATTGTTAAGCAGGTGTCTGAACTATTTCTTTATCATGTCATTGTAATTTTTTTTAATCAGATCTTATAATTTCACATGACTTCTTCTATTAAATTTCTATAATTTGAAGTTATTGACAAAAGAATAAAAAGGGTGGAAGTATAACAAGTTGACCACCTAATAAAAGGGAATCCGGTGGCAGGTGCTGGTCAAAAGGAAAAAAAACCCAGGAAAACGATAAAAAATTACAACAATCTAATGCTTAATTAGGTGTAACTATAAGAAGCAATAGATGAAAAGAATATATTAGGCTATTATGTGGGAGAATTTCATTATAGTCCCATATATGAAATTAACCAGCGTTTGGTAATCTCTAAAACACTTTAAAAAAAGAAGGGATTTTCATGTACATCAAGTCAAAACTCCTATTATTTACTTATTTTATTCATTGTAAAAATCACTTCTAAATAGCTACTTCACAATGCAATTCCAACCTGTGATCATTTGAATGTTTTTGGCAAATGCTTGTTTGGCTGCTTTTTTTTTTGGCTACCTATAAGTATCCTATTAGAAATAATCCTATTTGATATATTATCGGGCACTAAATATAAGCATATTTCCTAATAGAAATTCTAACTTTGGCTCCCTAGTTTATGAGGGACTATTTTGTTTTGTTTTGTTTTTTTTTACTGGACCCAATCCTTGTTGATTGTGTTTGGTTGCTTTGAAGAGATTTTAGAACATCTTTCTGTTTCTTGACCTTGGTCGATCAATTTGGTGAGTTTGAGCTCAAGTTTGCGTAATGTCAGCCCAACTCAAGACAAGTTTCTTTAATATAACCCGCCTTCACCCATACCCGTGAGTTAGCCTGCAGTACAAGCTACAATATTTCCAAAACTAGTTAGTGCTCTCTCAGCTCTTGATATATTACACATTTAATATAAGATTTAATTAACTAATTTTAAAAAATTAATAAATTTATTAAATTAAGTCCAATTATTTAAATTATTATTTTTAAAAAAACTAATTTGTCTCATTTATAAATTGATATATAATCTAATGATCTTCATCTTCATAGGCATTTTAGAAAGATCATGTAACATATACTGGAATTAAATAATTTAATACTTTTTTTAATCTTCTCAAATTACTCATTTAAGTCTTATATTAAAACCAAAATAATATGTCTTAAACTTGATTGATTATGGCAGATATTTGTTAACAAGGTAACATTCAATGAAAGGAGAGTTGTGCAGCAGAATTTAGAAATTTATGATTTATAGATGTGTGTATCAGGTATGCAAGGTCATGGAATGTATGAGTTTAAGCAAATTCGTAACATGAAAGTAAACTTGTAAGAATTTATTATTTTACCTCTACCAATAAATAATAATAAAAATATATGATTAAATGATTCATATAAATGACAATAGTTTTATTTAAATATATTTCAAATTCAAATCATTGTATTTTTTTGTTTACATAAAAGGCAACCATATTACAAAGTAAAGAAAATTCTTTGTTGAATATGATCAATTATAAATATTGATAATATTCTCCGCATAGCATTAGTTTGTCAAAGTTGGGCATTGATTTTGAATTTAAGGCACACGAGGTTAGGATACTTAACTTAGTTATTACTGCGAAGCACAAAGCCGAGGAATGAAGACCCCGCCCACCTTTTTTCATTAAAAGAAAAGGATTAATTTCAGCACTTGTATTGGCAAAGGATGCATGCCCTTTCTATAAATTGAGTCTACATGGATTACAATGTACTAAGAACTAAATAAAATTCTGAAGATAGATTGGTAAAATTACCAGACCCAGTTAAATCATTAATTCAACTTTTAGTCCATTAACAACTTGAGTTACAAGGAAAACACAGGCAAACCAATAGAAAATCTGGACCCAAAATTCTTTAGATCTATAAATTAATAGTACCTCCCGGTTTATATATAAGAAACAGGTTATACCCTTTGCGTATAAGTAGGCTCAGAGGTAGCATTGCCTTTTAAGTTTCCCTACCCTACAGATGTTCAAACCCCCCAAACATATCAGAAGATGCTAAACTCGCAGGCATAGCAATGAAGCTATTAGCTAGATGTGAAAATGACAGTAAAAAAAAAGACCATAGAAGACAAAGACTTGACGACGAACATGTTACAATTGGAGTAAACTAGTTGATAAGAAACAATTAATCAAGTGTTGGTTTGGAAAGATTGGATACTTCTGAAGAGACGATATCTTTCTTCATATGAGAGACTGAAATAACAGACCATCAATACATGTCATCTGCTCTTCTGCTTCAGGATATCGTATAATACCACAAAACATAACAGAACTCAAATCCCACAATGGTTGCTGGCTGAAGATTTTGCAAGGCTACATATCAGTTAATTATCTACTCAAAGGAGGAAATAGTCACAGATACAGGGCATGAATGAAAAGTATCTATGGGTTCAATCTGAAGTGCCATCTAGCATGAGTGTCAAACATGGATAAAACTCCATAATCAAATCCTTTGTGATTCATAAGTCTCTCTAGTTTGTTCAGATCTTAATGTCTTAGATGGTAGTGCATGTGCAAAATCTAAAAAAAAGAGGATCTAGACAGCTTTTGACTAACTGTTATCTGATGAGCTCAACAACAGTTAACAATCTACCTTTTACAATCAAAATCAGATCAAGTTAATTCTAACTTGCAAGTGGGTTTGAAAAGCTCATAGTTATTCTCAGAAACAGAAGTGTTCAGACCCAAAAGACAAATAAGCAGAGCTAAGAATCAGAATGAAGAACAAGAATTCAACAAAATATGTCCATCTTGCATCCAGAATATCAACTAAAGAAGCAAAAGACCCATTGACTTGTAATCCCTCCTAACAAACCTGCCATTTCTTGCTTGGTTCATTGGTGCCTCCTTGACATAAAAATCACCGGGTGGATCAGGAAGAGGACTGATTACAAAACACTGAACTTGCACTTGGAACTAGCCCAACATGAATATCACATTCAATATGATTTGATTGACCTGTGAAATGCTCCTCAGTTTCTACTAGAAGTGGACTATGATTCTCAATTCTAGAGCTCAAAATAATTGAAATCTACATGTTATGAACACCATCGGAAAAGTCTTGCCTGCCATATGTATGTTTAATCCTAATGAATATTCAAATTGTGCCAAGAACTTAAACTGTAGAGGTTTATATAGCCTTTTAAAAGCCAAGATATAACTTGGCCAATAACATTGTCATGAAAGCAGTTATTGCCAAGTGGCATGATACTTCGTCATCAATTCCAATATTCTATGAAGTACTGACATCCATTAAGAAGTTACGGTACAGTCAAGTCTGATCAAAGGTAAACAGGAAAAAGCCTAAAAAGATATTATTTCACATTGCCCAAAAAAAAAAAAGGTACACACACACGCGCACACATTTAAAAGAAGCCAATAAAAAGGAAATCCAATTTACATTATCCCTGAACGTGCAGCAATAACGATAAAGAAATGAACTTTTAACTTAGACCTTTGCACATGAAAATGAAATAATTCATGTGAAAAAAAAAAAAAGAAATAATTCAAGGTGAGAGAGAATTTGAAAAGAAAATTGCTAAAAAAAAAAAAAACCAAACCAAGTGAAACAATTAAACATACAAAGACAACATTATTGCACATGAAAATAAGAAAGAAATGACTTATGGCCAAATGTCAACTGAGAAAACCTTCATGGAAACCATAAAATCTTTTAGAAGGAAAAGAAGAGCATAAAATGCTCCGCACATTGTGCTCTATGAATGGAGATGTCCAGATAATATGCAAGAAGTGAAAATTAGGTCAGGTAAACTTGGCAAGAAGGATAAAATTCCTACAATGATGCATAATAACCTCTGCGTTGTAGAAAATTTCAAGCAGCGCTGTAAAAATAAACCTATTAGGACTTATGGCACACAATTAATATCAAATATGCAAAGATTAAAGATCAAACCAAAGAATATTAACCTGTAGCATGGTGATACAAAGCTGCTAAATAAATAAAAACTTCATAGGTATAAAGAAGTTAAAAGTTATACATTTGGAAAATCATGTAAATTTTACTCTGCATGGTATCAACTTAGTGTTTGTTGATATTAGTTACTTAGATTTACTGAAATCATTGCAATTATTTTTCCTTATATATAGTAGGTAGCTACAGAACCTGCAAGACTTGGCAATGGATAATCACCTATATGCTATAAAGTCAAATGAAGTTAATAATATACTAGTACTAGTATAACAAAACAGAAGTAGAACAATGTGCTACCCAGCTTCTACTCAACCTTGGTTCAATATTTCACCATGTAAATTGTAAAAGCGAAATTAGTATGCGAAAAAAATATTGATAAATAATTAGAGGAAAATCAGTCATTGCACATAAATGTGCTAGCTGGTTTACTTAACAGGTGCATCAAACTCAGATTTGCATTCAAACAATCTTTCTTTACAATTTTCATTACAGTGATTTGAAGAACATCAAACTGTGAATTTCATTTAGGGTATCCATATCTTAAGTCCAAAATGATCTATCTGCATACTATGTTTCAGTATTCTTAGATGTAGATAAAAGATTTAATCATAAAACCAGAAAATATAATCCTTTATCAGATCATAACCAAAAGGTTTTCTGAACAATGTCCCTTGTCCAACCATTACCAGACAAAGCTGATGAGCTTTCCCATTTCTACAGCATTGATAAATATATGGAGAGGAATTCATAGATGAAGCAGGCGACTAGAATTTCCCCACCGTAGAAAAGCCATTTTCATAATCCCAGCCAGGAAAATAACTTGCTAAACAAAAAGGCAGAACTCAAAAAACAAAGGCAACTTTGTTAACCAAACATCAAAACCATATTAACCAGAGTCCTTCTGATTGCATTGCCCAGCCAATGGCAGGTGTTGTCTTCCCATCTGCACATGTGGATCCCTGCATAGTCTCAAACCTTCATAACAGCCACACCTACACACTCACAGAGGGATGAGAAGAGAAGTAGAGAGAACAGAACAAAACAGAACACAGTAAAGAAACAAACATTAACTGATATAGATATACATATAGAGTTTGAGGCAGATATGATCATGTTGCTTCATATTTCAAAATGGACTTGAAATAATTTTGAATTCAACAATATTCTACAGTGTTCCCAAAATGCATCCAGAGTGGCAACTGGCTAGCGGCAACATTTTGACTAAAGAGTAACAAATTCTACATTGAAACCGATGACCATGATAGATGAAGGGAGAAAGGTTCAGTAATTCAGAAGGCTTTCCCTATATTGATTGATTATTCTGAAATCTGAGAGTCCAAAGAAGTTCAACATCGCACATTCTGAACACAAATCTGGTAATATTACCCTGCAGAGTGCAAGCTTATCATTTCACAGTCGATAACATCAGGCACAAGAACCGTATTGCAGAGATAAGACCCTTCTAGCATCAAGTTTTGGTCGCAGGACCTAACGTTTACAACAAACACCAAAAAAAAAAGAAGGAAGAAACCAATGGGGACGAACCTCTCCTGGCAATATGAGCAAAGTAAGCCAAAACCGTAAGACATTGACACAAGAGAACTTCTAACTTTTTCATTCCGAATAAACCAGTCATCAGTCAGAAGGACATTGATGAGGCGAGGACTGGGCCTCAGTTGATTTATGTTAAAAGAAAGCCCAAGGGCAATTGAGGGATTGTATGGGTGACGGTTAGAGGAGAGAGACGGATGGGAAATATTGTTATATAGGGAAGTTGTTATAGGAGGGCGGTATGCATGTTGAGAGAGAGCTTGGGAGAGGTCTGTGTCTCTCGAATACACAGAGACCAGTGGCTGTAACCGTTTCTGCGTGTTTTTCGTTTCTCCCCTTTAGGTCCATACCCTGAGGGTGAGCCTTTTTTCTCCAGTTGGCATTAATACAGACTGTGTTCCATCATTAAGGTATCAGAGCCGGCACGATCTGACGAATGGTGACTCGAATGGAGCAGAAGGTTGAGCATATTGATACACGGCTGGTTCAGACTGAGCAGGGTATTGAGCTGCTACGAGGAGATGTATCAACCCTCAAATGCGACATAGCCACGATACAATCCTTGATGACCGAGGTGCTGACAGAAATGCGTCAGGCAAAGCGACCCGAAGCGATCGGTACCCGGATTGAAGAATCCCCGGGGTCTAAGGTTACAACAGAGTACCCACGGACAGAGGAACAAGGCGAGACGGAGGTGAAAGAAGCCCGTAGTGACTTCTCCAATCTCAGGAAACTTGATATGCCTTTGTTTTCGGGAGAGGACCCGCTAGGTTGGATCTTCAGGATTGAGCGATACTTCAAGCTCAATCGGATTATCGATGATGACAAATTGGACGCGGCAGTGCTCTGTTTTGAGAACCGGGCGTTAAACTGGTTCCAGTGGTGTGAGATTCGAAGTCCATTGCGAAATTGGATTGAGCTTAAACGGGCTCTGGTGTTGCGTTTCCACCCGTCGCAGTGCGGAGGCACTTACGAGATGTTAATGGCACTCCGGCAGAGAGGGATTGTGGTCGAATATATTGAGCGGTTTGAGCTTCTCTCGGCTACTCTAGATAAGTGCGACGACGAAGTGTTAATCGCCGCCTTCCTGAATGGATTACACCCAGACATCAAAGCCGACCTTCGGATGATTCCGTCGCATTCCATCCGAGAACTCATGGATATGGCTTTACGGATTGAGGAGCGCAACTGGGTCAAGTCTTCACTCCACGGGTACAGCGTTGACCGAGCCCCTAAGTTGTGGGATACGGACAAATGGGCCACACGTCCCAGCCCAACTCGTTACACAGCCGAAACATCTAAACCGACGACCCACACCGCAGCAATCTCGGCTGACCCCAAGAGCACACGCGTCGCGGAGAAGGTTGAGATACCGGTGACTCACATCACCAAGTCAGTACCAAAGAAACTCACTGATGCTGAAATTGAGAGGCGTCGAGAACTTGGTCTTTGCTTCAAGTGCGACGAGAAGTTTCGACCGGGACACAGATGTAAAAAGAAGCAGCTGCAAGTGTTGATCCTGGCTGAGGAGGCCGATAATGGCGAGAACCCGGAATCAGATGTTGTTACCCCTGCGATAGCCTCTGATAATTTTCCTGACGAGCCGGCGACTGAGGGGCAGCTTATGACTCTTTCTCTTAACGCATTGGCAGGCGTGACCGGGGGAAAAACCATCAAACTCAAGGGGACGGTGCTCGGTCATTCCGCATTAATCCTTATCGACTGCGGAGCCACACACAGTTTCATTCACCACGATTTGGTCAATGCTCTCAACCTGACCCTTGATCCGCGACTATCCTTTACTGTTCAAGTAGGCGATTCTCGTCATGTGCAGGGCAGAGGAATCTGTAGGGATGTACCCATTGTGATCCAGGGGCTCCACATTAGTCAACACCTCTATCCTTTTCAGCTGGGACTGTTCAAGTAGGCGATTCTCGTCATGTGCAGGGCAGAGGAATCTGTAGGGATGTACCCATTGTGATCCAGGGGCTCCACATTAGTCAACACCTCTATCCTTTTCAGCTGGGTGGGTCAGATATCATCCTTGGTGCAGACTGGCTTGAGTCACTGGACGAAGTTCTGGTGAGCTGGAAAAGGTCGACCCTCAAGATCGACATAGGCGGGGAATGGGTTTGTTTGCGAGGTGATCCGTCCTTACAAAAGTCAGAGATGTCGTCGTCTACACTCCTTAAATCCATGCGCTCAGCAGATGTTGGTTTCCTAATTGAGTTTACTGAGCTCAAAGTAACTGATATTAACCTTACGGAGATTGCCGCAGATGTTCAAGGCCTTCTTGGGGAGTTCCCTGCAGTACAAGTACAACCTACTGGCCTACCTCCTCACCGTTCGGTCGACCACACTATTGAGTTAAAACCAGGAGAGGCTCCACCTAATATACGGCCTTACCGTTATCCCCACTGCCAGAAATCAGAAATTGAGAAGATGGTGCAAGATATGTTACAAACTGGTCTGATTCGACCCAGCAGGAGCTCCTTCTCTAGTCCAGTTCTACTAGTCAAAAAGAAGGACGGTAGCTGGCGGTTTTGCATTGACTATAGGGCCTTGAATAAAATCACCATTCAGGACAAGTTTCCAATTCCAGCGATTGAAGAACTCCTCGACGAGCTACATGGGGCTCAGATTTTTTCAAAACTAGATTTAAAGTCAGGTTACCACCAGATACGGATGAAGCCAGGTGAGGAACATAAGACCGCTTTCCGTACTCATGATGGCCATTATGAGTTTGTGGTCATGCCGTTCGAGCTGAAGAACGCACCATCTACCTTTCAATCTCTCATGAATGATATTTTTCGTCAGTATCTGAGGAAATTCATCTTGGTCTTCTTTGACGACATTCTGGTCTACAGCGTGAACCGGCAGGAGCATTTACGGCACTTAAGGGTGGCCTTGGAGGTACTACAGCAACACCACTTGGTCATCAATGCCGAAAAGTGCATTTTCGCTCAGTCTGAATTGGAATACCTCGGCCACATCATTTCTCCAGCGGGGGTCCATGCAGATCCCTCAAAAGTGCAGAGCATGTTGACTTGGCCTGTACCGCAATCACTCAAGGAATTACGGGGGTTTCTGGATCTCACGGGTTATTACCGCCGTTTCGTCAGGAATTATGGCACCCTAGCATCTCCCCTCACCCGCTTGCTCAGGAAAAATGCCTTCCACTGGAATGAGGAGGCACAATCCGCCTTCGATATCCTCAAACAGGCTATGTCGTCAACACCGGTATTAGCCATTCCAGATTTTCAGGTCCCTTTTGTCGTTGAGGCAGATGCATCTGGTACCGGTTTGGGAGCTGTCCTGATGCAAAATGGACGACCATTGGCATATTACAGTCACCATTTGTCAACTAAGAACCAACAGAAATCTGTGTATGAACGTGAGCTCATGGCTATTGTCTTTGCAGTAAAGAAATGGCGGTATTACTTGCTGGGAAGGCCTTTCCTCATTAAAACAGATCAAAAACCACTGAAGTATCTCCTGGAACAACGGGTCCTGGATGGTCAGCAACAGCAATGGGTTTCAAAACTAATGGGCTTTGACTTTCAGATACAATATAAACCAGGGGCCTCCAATTCTGCTGCAGATGGACTGTCCCGAAGAGGGGGCGACTGTGCACTACAAGCGATCTCAGTTCTGCAAAATCCAGATATTGACTCGTGGGACCAAGAGGTTCGAGCGGACCCGACTTTGGCAGCGATCATTCAAGCCTTGGGCACCGGTCAGGCAACTAAGGCAGGATATACACTCAAAGGGGGTCACTTATTTTTTTAATGGACGCTTAGTGATACCGAAACAATCACCTCGAATTCCTTCCCTGCTACAGGATTTCCATGATTCGCCCATTGGGGGCCATTCAGGGTACTTGCGTACATATAAGCGGCTTGCTTCGTTGTTCCACTGGGATGGTATGCGCCGAGATGTCCAAAAATACGTGGCGGCCTGTGATACGTGCCTCAAGAACAAACACTTAGCTACCAGTCCAGCCGGGTTATTACAACCACTACCGATTCCTGACGCAGTATGGACTGACATTACCATGGACTTCATCACCGGATTACCCAAGTCGGCTAAATTTGATACTATATTTGTAGTAGTGGATCGTTTGACCAAATATGCGCACTTCCTTCCCCTAGGTCATCCTATAACAACTTCCCTATATAACAATATTTCCCATCCGTCTCTCTCCTCTAACCGTCACCCATACAATCCCTCAATTGCCCTTGGGCTTTCTTTTAACATAAATCAACTGAGGCCCAGTCCTCGCCTCATCAGACATAATCCGCATCTGGTAGTTAGATCAGAATAGGGACAAAGCCACCGGAAGCTCTTTGAAAACCAAGAGCATTCTATGTTTGGGGATAATGCCAAAAAGGAATGGCATCAAAAGTTCAAGTAAGGAAAAATGAGACCAGAATGAAACAATACATGGATAGAGAAACCTGATTTAAGGATTGAAAAAAGAGTGTGGACGCATTTTTCACTAGAATGACGACTTGATTACAACTACTATAAGACAAGTAGGATAATCTCTGAAACAGACGAGAAAAAGGAAGGAAACAAAAAGTACATGAAAATATCTAAATTGAGGTAACCAGTATCCTTCTGAATTAATATTTTCCACTAATGATTGAATATAACATAATACAATGGTAGGAGTGGTTGCATCATTCTTGGACGGGGACGACGTATATTGCCATATGTTGCATGAAGCTTATTGAGCAGCTTAAAGAAGCCTCCCATGAATAATAGAATAAAGAAAATGGACCACCATGGAAGCTGCAGAGCCATAGATGTCAAAGTGGCAAGAGCCAGAGAGCCAAACACAGTCATGAGCGCTTCAAACTGAGAAGAAAAACCAGGAAACAAGAACTTAGCTGCCAAGGCCAAGTAATATGCTGATATACTATGACAGAAGCCATGGAGGTCCTTGAACTTTGTATCTGAAGGTAGTTAAGTAGAATCGGAAGCAAGGGAGCGAGGATCAAATTGGAGGAAAAGGGTTCATGGGGGAAATTCAAGACAGTGACATTATTGAAGAACACAGTGTAAGAAATTGGTATTCGCGGATCGAAGCTGTGGCTATGGCTGTTCCTTCTGCTCTGGTTGCTTTGCAGAACAAAAGGTAAAGTCAGACCACATGGTCAGAGCGGGGATCACGGGCCCTTTGTAGAGTACTCGATACTAATTATAACTTGCTTATATAAACGAGATCTTACAGTTAAGGTCAGAGACAGTATAAAGCACGAAGCAGCAGAACCCGCCTACTCCATTTTGAAATAATTTAAGAAAATAATGTTAATATTTCAACACATATATATATATCGGTATATATATGTATACGTAGAAATAAAATGCATGACGAGCATTAATTATAATTCATTTCATGTGATAATATTTGCTACAGGCACGGAAAAGAGCTTTGGTGGATTAGGGAAAAAAAGAAAGAACAAAAAACCGAACCGAATACTAACCCGGTTGAGATAGTGATTCAAGAGTCAATAGATCATATCAACTCAGAATCAAACTAGTCATATTAATGTAATATAATTTAATTAAAAATAACAAAATATAACAATACTCATAATTACTAATGACAAAATATAAGGAAATACAATAATAGTTTAATTATAACAATAAGAAAATACAACAATATTGAGATCTTATAATTAAGGTCAGACACACTATAAAGCACAAAGCGGCAGCACCCGCCTGTTTTCCATTTTATTTATTTATCTAAAATTAAATAATTTAAGAAAGTAGTGTTAATATTTCAACATATATGCATCGGTCTATATATGTATACGTAGAAATAAAATGCATGACGAGCATCAATTATAATTCATTTCATGTGATAATATTTGCTACAGGCACGGAAAAGAGCTTTGATGGATGAGGGGGAAAAAAAAGGAACAAAAAACTAAACCAGACACTAACCTAGTTGAGACAGTGATTCAAAAGTCAATAGATTAGATCAATTCGGAATCAAACTGGTCATATTAAAATAATATAATTTGATTAAAAAATAATAAAACATAACAATACTAATAATTACTAATGACAAAATATAAGGAAATATAATAATAGTTTGATTGTAACGATAGTAAAGTACAACAATATTGAAAATTTTGATCTTTATGATTTCTCAATAACTAAAATTAATAGTTATTAATACCAAATCATCATTAAAATTTATTTAAACCTATAACAACTAAGATATTAAGAGTTGAATGAGAAAAAATAAGATAAATAACAATATAATCATTTAAACCGGTTTGGTCAGTTCAATCCACTTCGAACCAATCCTAGTTTTATCTATAAACGAGATTGGACCACTGAACTAGTTCACTGCTTGAACCAGATCCGGTTCTTTTTTTTGACTTTGCAAGGTCAAAAAAAGAAACATCGACAGACCTCATCCGAGGTGCCGGCGGTGGCGTTGGGTGGTGCTCAGCCTCTGACGGTGGCGACCACGGCGGCAGCAACATTGAGTTCATTAGATTGGCCATGAACAACGCTAGACGCTGCAGCGATCGTCTCAGTGTCTCTGCATTCATCTTCGCTGCTGAGGAGTTAATGCTTTGGAGTTTAGCATGGACCCGCGTAATATATAGAGACTGACCAGAGTCGACAAGACAACTTCAATCTTTAACGGCCGTAACGTCAAGCATCCTCCTTTTTCATTCTTTTTCATTATTTGTTTTTGTAACCCAAAGGTTGATGCAGTAATTTTATTCTTGAAAATAAAACACGGGATCAAATTATAAATTATATTGTGGCCAAAAAAAAAAAAGAATTAGCTTCTTGTGAGAATCAGGCCATTTTTGATTTTTTTATTTCAAAATATTTTTTAATTAAAAGTTAAAAAACAAGTTTAAAAACTTATTTCTGGTTATAACGCGAAAACCATCATATTTTCACGAATGATGATTACATTAATAAAAAAAAAAACTATTCTTTCACTCTTCAACTCATCATTTTAAATATATTTTTTAAAACAATAATTCAAACAGATTTCTTAATTTTTTTCAAAACTTCTGAAAAAATAAAACGTGCCCTTAGTATTTCATCATTTTTGTAAGAATTTATTATTACTAATGGAAATCATCACGCAAATTAATTTTATTCTGTCCTTTTGTAATTAGCACTATCTTTTTTCTAAAAATCGTTAAATTATTTTCAGCAGACCAATAAATTTTATGATTTTTGTGACAGGTTTTTTCTATCAATTTAATAAATATTATTATGTTAATTTGATATATGTGTGTGTTATATTTATAAAATTACTAACATTCGTATTAGCTAGATATGAAATGCCCCTCCCTGCAAACGAAAACAAATTCTGAATCCCACGTCTCCTAACTTCGCCGTTTGCCTCTCGGGGAAGATTCGCCGTTGGCCTTTCGGGGGAGATTCGCCGTTGGCCTTTCGGGGGAGGTTCGCCGTTTGCGATGGATGCGGCTCACATGACTCCAGACTCTTTCTTTTTTTTTTTTTTTTGTGCCCGCATCGACGTCACTCTTTAACTTTTCTTTGAATTTACACCCTCTTCCGTTCCACTATTTCACGACTATTAGATGAAAATTCCAATAGTTCAAATTTAATATTTTATAAAAATAATAATTATTATTATTTTAAATAAAAATAAATAAATTTAAACTATTAAAATTTAATCTAACCATTTATAATTGTAAATAGTTTACAATTGTAAATTATTATTATAAAACAAAAAAATTTTAAATTTGTCAAGATATGCATATCTTTAAGCCCAAAATAATCTATCTTCACACATTGGAGCAGTAAAAGCTGGATTAGTTGCTGGTGCATGTGAAAGGTGAATATATATACATATAAGTAATATATAATTCTATTTTTTAAAAAAATAGAATCGACGTTTCATTCGTCTTGATTTTTTTTTTTATAATATCTCTGTGTAACTAATTTTTCATTTACACTTTCTCAAGTCTTGACTTTTGTATAGTATCTATATTTAACTTCAATTTTTTTCATTCAGACATTTTATTCATAATACATAGGAAGAATTATAATAGGATCCCAAATAAAAAATTTAATTATTAAAATTTTTTACCGATAGGTGATCAGTATGAATATGTTGTTACTCTTTACCGTGGAATTTTTCATCTGATGCTCTTCAGTTATTAATTATTTTTATTCTATTCCATGAAAGAAAACGTGTGAATAAAAAAAATAGAATTTTATATTACTTATATAAATTCACCTTTCAATTCTATTTTTATTAAAAAATAAAAGATAAATAAAATATTGTGATTGAAAAAAAAAATCATATTTGAAATGTTTGAGAAACGGTGAGAATGAAGGAATACAAAATTTGAGAAACGAGAGAGACGAGGAGGAAGGAGGAGAGAGAGTGGTGTACCTGTGGGTGGGCGGAGAGGGATAGAGGCAGGAGCTGGTAGTAGATGGCAAATGAAAAAGAGGGGTGAGAGTTTTCATGACACATGAGAGAGAAGAGGGAGGAGGGATTAACAGCACGCTTTTAAAAAATAAATGATTCCAGGTCCAAAAAAACAAAAATAAATTATTAAAATAATAATAGTTGGTGCATAAGATAAAAACTGTTGAGTTGTCATAATTTTATTAATCGGAGTATGAATGAGGTGGTGCACTGGGAGTATGAAAGAATTTCTCTTGCTTTATTGTATGCTCAAAGATAATCATTGAAATGCAGTTACATGGTCAACAATTAATATATTCCGCCCTTTATTTGATGGTTCATATCCACCTCCTCCTTTCATCAACTGGAGAACCTAATCTTGAATGTCAAAAATGGTTCCACCTTGGCCAGCAGACAGCAGTTGGCTTCGTCTATTCTTATTTCTTCTCTTCCTGAACTTGTCATTGGCGAAGTTATTGAGCACAAATCATCACGTTCCACATGGCTTGCAAAAGAATGATTGTCCACACAAAATCAAGCTCGTTTATTTCTTTTGCATACTCAGGTTACAATTTTTTTTCGTTTGACTAGTTTAAAGGACCACGTTGCTATCTCCACAAATTCCTCCGGATGTTGTTGTCCTCTCGCTGTGTACATGCAAAAAGAAAAGTATAGACAGATTTTATAGAAAACAAACCAGCAGTGGAAGAGCTCACACAACCCAAAGGAAGCGGAGAGGAATTGAATTAGCAGCTACTTTCCCTCTAGGATGCTAACAAGATGAGGATCAAATGCATCTCTTAAGGGATTATATTGTGCCAATGCCATAGATCGGTGGAAAGCTGTTGTTGATCCAAATAGATGGACTACCTTCGTCTCTTTTTCAGGTGCTGATTGGGTAAAATGTAATTTACCTCGTGAAGCAGGAAAACATTGCACTAAGAAAGCTCCATGGAAAGTGCTTTTTGGATATATCTGTTGGGATGTTGGAACTAAGAAAGCTCCATGGAAACTGCTTTTTGGATATATCTGTTGGGATGTTGGACTTCTTGGTGTAATCAACTTTTCAGTGATCAAGAACCAAACCACAGGAAGGACGCAAATGATAGTTTGAAGAGCTTGCTTAGATCAAGACTAGCTAGATCTTGTACGTTTTACAGATTTATGCCAGATACTAACGACATGGATGCTCATACTGAAGAAGACTAAATGAAGCTGGAAGAGGATGGATCAGTTTTGCGCATTGGTGACAATGGATGCGGTGGTGTGATCTGAGATAATGTTGACAGTTGGGCTTGTGGCTTTAGTTGTAAACTCACGAAGGTGCCTTCTGCTATAGCCAAGCTCATTGGCTTCTTGTAGGGACTTACACTTTGCTGGTCCAAAGGCTTTAAAAAGATTAATATATCTATTTAGACTGCATTGAGACAATCAACCTGGCCACCAGAGGTTGTGACAATGACCACCTGTTCAACGACACAGTAGATGACCTCAAGTTATTAGTTAATAGGGGCTGGCAAATTAGTTTTTTTTGCCATGCTCACAGAGAGTTTAACTCCCCAACAGATCATGTAGCAAAACTTTCTTAGAGACCTGATGTAAATTTTACAATCCTTGATCACCCTCCACCCTTTGAATAGGAGGCGGATGGTGATGAAGGAAATTAGGTTGTTCTTTGACTTTCTGTTTGTAATTTTCTGACTTATCTATATTTATCTTTTTTCATTCTAAAAAACAAGGACCATGTTGTTGCTTTCTGAAGTACTATTAATTAAGCACTACTAGGATGCCTATTTCTGATTCTGATTTTGCTACTTATCTGCTAAGTGGGCGTGGCATATATTTTAATTCTACTGTAGCATCATTGACTACAAGAGCTTTAGATTTAACTCCCGAAGATGTCTTGAGTTATCTTTTGATTCATGCAGCTCGTTTGACAACAAAATTCTCTTTTGCCAACACTCCCAGTTATTTTTTTGCAAAGTTTACAATATTTTTTAATCTTTAGAGCCTCTATCAAAAATTCTGTAAAGTCAAGTTGTATTAAGTTATTTTCAAATCATGAATGTGAAATTTCAATTAATAAGTATTTAATTAGTTGTTGATTTTATATTTTTGATAGAATACTTCTCGGTTGCAACGGTTTGGAAGACTCTTCGTGGATTTTTTTTAAGCCAAAGATATTGAAATAAGTTGTCCTATGATTTTAGCTAATCATATTTTTTCTGCCCTTTCAAGTCTCACTTTTGTATTTCCTCGTGTCTCTGGACAGGCTTCTGCCGTAATTGGATTTTAGCTAATACTCCTGTTACTTAATATAATATCTATTTAACTAATTTGATTAGATTAAAGAAGTCAAGTAAGTTAGTTAATTATAAGAAAAATGACATATTTTTCCTAAAACACCATAATCATCTTTCTTAATACCCTCTCTCCCTCTTCTATTTGATTATGGTTGAAGGAGTATTTATATGGATAATGTAAAAAAATTGATAAATATAATAAATGGGTATTATATTTAGGATTAAAACTAACTCAAAAATTAGATCTTATATTAAAGACCAGAAGATTAATATTTTTCCTGCTCTTCAGGGATTTAATTGTTTTTTTGTTTTTATCTTTATTCCCTCTCTCTCCGCGTTACAGGCACCAAAATCTAGGAATTCCAACGTTCTGCCGTCATGAACTTTTCCCCAAAAGTTGGTTAGCGTCCTGCCGTAATATCAAGACAAGCCAATAACTTCAAATCAGCTCCAAACGTCAATGAATGCATCTTTTGCCCGTGACTTTCGTTTTTATTTTTCGCTCTCTTCCTCTTCTAAATTTAAAAAAAAAAAATAGAATAAATTGAGTTGATGGAGTTGGTCCAACTGAGCCCAAAAACAATTCTGCTCATAGATTGAAAACCTTTCCATAAGCTCAAAAGAGTGATTTAGCCCTTAACTGTTCTTGTCTTAACATTGGCGAGCTGGACATAATTTATCCTTTTATCAGAGTTTCGACTTTTTCTTTTGTTTTTTGGCCCCCTAAAGATGAACTGATCACCTTAATCAAACCAAGATAACGTATAATTTGTTTTTTGGTAGAAAAAGGGGCTAAAGCCCAAACCAAGATAACGTATAATTAATTTCATCGATGAATTTTTTGAATGAAGATTAATTCTCAGAAAAAATTTTATTTGATGTATAATATTTTATTTAGCTGGAAAAAAGCACAATATTTTATTACGTTATTACAACAAAGGCCCACCCACAATATAACGACAGCCCAAATAATAGATTTAATTAATTTTTCAAAAATTACGTTGGTATTGGCAAGTTGGAACTTGAAAGCTACAAAACAGACAAACTCAAAAGAAATAAACAGCAGAACAGACCACTGTATGAGAACTTCTCTTGCATTATCACAATAGCTGTAACTATAAAACCAGAAAATATAACCCTCTGTCTGTCAGAATCATAACCAGAAAATCAATCAAGGTACTATTCTCTCTGCATGTCCCTGTTTCGGGGGCAAGAAATAGAGCCCAAAAAAAAAGGATTGTTATAGCATAGTCTTTTTAATATATATATATATATATATATATATACTCCTCGGTCCTTAATATAGGACCTAATTCTTGAGTTTATTTTGATCTTAAATATAAGACCCATTTCTCATATTTATCAATTTTCTCTAAATTACCCCTATGGATACCCCTCAACCATAGTCAAGTAGAAGTGAAGATGAGGTATTAAGAAAGATAATTATGGTGTTTTAGGAAAAATGTGTTATTTTTCTTATAATTAACTAACTTACCTAACTTCCTTAATTTAATCAAATTAGTTAAATGGGTCTTATATTAAGGACCGGAGGAGTATATATATTATGAAAATTAGAGGCGAAACATATTAATTTCTCACTTTAATATATTCATTGTAAGTATTGGTTTTGCATTCTTGATTGCCTTACAATATTGAAATCTTTTCCACCTCAACAAAAGCAACCACTAACCAGAGTCGCAGCCTTGTTCACCACCCAGCACCATCAGATCAAAAGTTGAAAATTTAGTGTGCGCTATTCAAACTGTGACGTCCAAAAAAAAAGAATCCAATATTAAAAAAAGGTCCTGCCATATAATATATGCTTTAACTGGATTACACGTGCCATAAGACGTAAGATGTCCTTTGAATAGACGAGAGAAAAAGGAAGAAATTAAAACAAAAGGTACATGAGAGTACCTAAATTAAGGGGACCAGTATTATTCTGAATCAGTATTTTGCACTAATGATTGAATATAACATTATAAAATGGTAGGAGCGGTTGCATCGTTCTTGGACGGGGATGACGTATACTGCCATATGTTGCATGAAGTTTATTGAGCAGCTTAAAGAGGCCTCCCGTGAATAATAGAATAAAGAAAACGGACCACCACGGAAGCTGCAGAGCCAAAGATACCAGAGCGGCAACAGCCAGAGAGCCAGCCACAGTCATGAGCGCTTCAAACTGGCAAGCAAGGCCAGGAAACAAGAACTTAGCAGCCAGAGCCAGGTAATACGCTAATGTACATATGACGGAAGCCATGGAGGTCCCTGAACTCTGTATCTGAAGGTAGTTGAGTAGAAGTGGAAGCAAGGGAGCGAAGATCAAATTGGAGGGAAATAATTCTCTGGGGAAATTGAAGATATTGACATTGAAGAAGAACACAGTGTAAGAAACTGGTCTTGCCGGATAGAAGTTGCTGCGGCTATGGCTGTTCCTTCTGCTCTGTTGGCTGTACAGAAGTCAGAAGAAAATGTGAAGTCAATATCACATGATCATACACGTGCCCTTCCCAGTGTATAAACTATAAAGGCCTAAACAGCAACTTTTTGAGAATGCCTATTTTCAGAAGGAGAATACAATAATGGATAAAGGAAACATTGACAGACCTCATGAATAGCAGTGTTTGCCATGGAGAACTGCTGTTGTTTGCTTCCGCAGCTAAGCTCCAGCTGGGACCATATTCATTCTGGTTCTCGCCATCCGACGACGACGAGAACCACGATGGCAACGGCGACGACCTAGGTAACAACATTAAGGTTGTTAGCTTCGCCATAAACAACGTTACACCTTCCAGCCATTGTTTCACTGTTTCTGCATTCATCTTCTTAACAAAGGATGTCCCCAGTTGGTACCTTTAAAATTGAATTTCGAGTTCGGCTTATGTGTGTTTACACACTGTATACTGAAGTGGACGCGGGAAAGTTAGAAAAAAGTTTCAGACACTCCAAAAAGTGTCGGGAAAGTTAGAACAAAATTTCTGTCTTTTATTAACCATACCATCCTCTCATCCAAACAACAAGAGACTAATCTCTTGAAGTATTGTCAGGTGTTGTAACGGAGATCCTTTCTAATAATATTTGTTCATACATACAGTCACTCAAGACATGACATTTAAGATGTTCAAGTTCCTTACTAAGACTTGGTTAGAACAAAGTTTCGTGCACTTAAAAAAGGGTCTACGAAAAAGCAGAGGTGGGAATTAGGACTGGCAGGCTTAAAAAGGCCGGCCCTCCAAGGCTGAAATTTTAAAAATATCTCAATTTGCTAGGCCTAGCCTTTAAACTACAGGACTCAGGGCTAGCCCACGGGCTTTTGACCAGTTTAAAAAAATGTTATTTTTTATTTTATCATATTTTTTATAAACAATAAAAATAAACCAATAAAATTATTAATAAAAGACATAAATATGAATAAAATTAAGTCACAAATATAAAATATTATCATATATAAATATCCATCAACATATAAGACATTCATTAACAAGATAACAACATCTAAAAGTTTTATCTATAGTGCAATTGTGTAATAAATAAACACTATCATTAATATTTTAAAACCTCATCATCACTATAATTAATTACTCTTCTTCATAAGTATGCTTTTCTTTCATAACAAAAATATCAAGTTTTTCTTCTTTATAGGAATTTTACTTTAAATGTTGTAATCTAGTTATTATTTTACTTTAATGTGAGAAATATTATTATTGAAACTCATGAATTTCTAATTCAAATTATAGAATTACATGTTATATTAGTATAAAAATACTCTATTATTAAATATATATATATAGTTTAAAAATATCAACGTATATAATATAGATCAAATCATTATTAAAGTCCAAATTAACCTATTTTTTAAAAATTTAATTAGATAAATTATTGTCTAAAACTAAATTTAATTTTAAATAATAATAATTAAATATTTGAAATATTATTAACAATGTAGAAAATTAATAACATTAGAATTATATAAAAAATTTTAAAAACAAAAAAATTATAAAAGGGCTTAAACTGGCCGACCCGCGACCCTTCAGGGCTGACCTTTTTAAGCTCTCGGCCCTCCAGGACCAACCTTCTAGGACTTATTTTTCATTTAAAGGCAAAAATATCAAACCCGATCTTCATAATTTTAGAGTCTAAATGGGCTGGCCTGACAGGCTCGGCCTGTTTTTCCAACTCTATGAAAAAATGTCAGCAATGTAAGCCCATTTCTAACTTACCACCACTTGGGTTGTTCACAGTGAACAGGGTTTTTAATAAAATGTACATATTAATAAATATATGTGTATATTAAGAAAAATAATATCTATTTATTATGAATAATTAATTTAACTAATTTTTTTAATATTTATAAATTATTTATTTATTCTTCATGTTAAACGCAAAAGGTGCAGGATTTTCGTTTGAGAGATTGCGCAAAAAAGCAAAGTGATAATAGAATGACGCGACTCTGCTGTGATGTGATTCGTCCCGTTTGAGCCAGATCAATCCATGATCCTTTTCCGTGGGTCCATTGGTCATAGAAAAGCTTCGAGTCAGGCAGAATGCTTCACCAAGGGAGATCAAGCTGGCTAACCTGAGTCTGGCCCCCTCCGCGTGTCCAGGTTGTGCCCGTGATTTTCTAAGCCAGTGGTTGTGCCGACTCTGAAAAGGATGAAAGGGGGCCTGGGGATTTTGAAGATAGAGACGAAGGAGATCATTTCGACAGCAATAATTTTGATGTTAATATCCCCATGCGTGAGGAAGAAGTGAAGGATGTAGTCCAATAACACTAGCTATTTGTCTGCATCTTTGCCCATGGGTGAGTGATTCGAAGTTAAAACCCTAGTTGTTGAAAATTTGGTTTTTATTTGCACCCAAAAGGAATTAATGAATCGGACGCCGATTAAATTGGGAACAATAATAAACTATTGGAATTTTTTTTTTCTGATTTGCCTGAATGGATGGCCGTCGTGTTTGCTCAAGATCCTCTACAATATTCTTCGAGTCCGCAAAACACTATTGAAATGATGCATTTTGGAGAATGCAAATTTTTCCAAGTCACAATTGTACATCCCAGCCAGACTCTGATTAATCGACTTGATCTCTCCAGGTGAAAGTGTCCTGGCTGACTTAAAGCACCTCTTAGAGGGTTGCCAGCTGCCGATGTGCGCCTGACGTAGATCCGTGGTCGGTGGCCGAAAAAAAAGAAGAGTCCAAGGTTGATGGTGAAAGAAAGAGAGAAAAGGGGCAGTAGAGGAAAACACATTTTTAGTTTTTTAAAATAACAAATGAAAGGATATGAGTAGGATAATATGTGGATTAAAATTATTTGAGGTCAAATGGAGAGAGTACATATGAGGTGGTACTTTCATAGGAGAACCGGTAATACGGAGCACCTCGCGGGTTGCGGATTGACTCATGACGGGTTAAACCCCTATAGGTAGAGTTGAAAAGGCTTGTTTGAAGATGAATTGGCTTTTAGCCAAATTAGCCCTCCAACACTTTTTTTTTTTGTTGAAAATTTTCTTTTTTAATATTTTTTTCTTATACAATATCCAAAAATAATAAATTTTTTGTTTTTGCTTGAAATATTTGATTCAAAGCACTAAATAAATTATATAGGTATTTTTTTTAATTTTTTAGATAGGATATGATATATAATAATATAATTATAATAATTAAAAATTAAAAAAAATAAATGCGAGTTAACCCACAGCTACTTGTGGGCCTAACGGTGAGGGTTAAAAAAGGCTCGTTTACTAGTAGATTAACCAACCCTAACCTGTTATTTTTGACGGGTTGGAGGGTTCAACCCACAGACTGAATCCATATTACCAGCTATATCTCAGAGTACCTGAGAATTTCTCGGATCTTTTTTGGTTCCGCGAAGCCCATGAAGAGTGATGTTTGCGTAAACTATAAACCAGTTAAAGCTGGGAGAAAACAGTAGGTCCCATTGAATCTCAAACTCCTGACACTTTTATCCTAACTATAAATTACTTATGGAATGATAGATGCCTGGGTTTTGAATATAAGTAACTTACAATATATTTAATATTTATTTTTTAATTTTAATTTTATTTAATTATTATTAAAAAAATAAAAAATATGAGAATGATTTGTATATGTAGAGAGAAAAAATTATTATGCATAAAATTAAAATTTTTTTGTCAATTTAATATATTTCTTGACATGCGAAAATGTGTTGCAAATCACTTAGTATTAGATGGCATATTTCTCCTAGTTTTTTTTTTATTATTTTATTTTTAACAATGTTAAACTCCCTCCCCCAATGGAGAAGGAAATCTACTCAACACCGCAAACCTGCCCACCTCTTTTATGCTACTTTTAAGTATAGAACTCATAACTTCTTCCGCTCAGCTAGAAATTTTGCTTCTCTCTGCTAGAAATGAGTTAAATAATGAAATTGAACATTCTGATCTGTTCAGACTAAACACGTTCATTGTTTGCTTCCCTTTTTTTGGAAAAAATTACACACAGGTCCCACAGAGGAGAATTAATTCAAATAACGTCTCTGGAAATCCCCAAATTCTTTCTAAGTCCTCAGGGACCTGTGTGTAATAAATTGCAATTGTAAAAAGTCTGTTATGCCCTCATTGATTAAAAAAGAAAAAAAAGAGGGGAATGCCTTCTCCTGGTGCGTTGGGTGCTCTATATGCATGAGAAGAAAAAGCTTAAAAAAGAAGGAACGGAGGTTTATAACAAATGCCACTGTGTCCATTATTCCAAGCAAGCTGTGTTTTTTTTTTTTCATCTTCTTTGTAGGCGTCATCATTAAGAACATTATCTTCTTTGTCCACAGCCATTGAAAATGCAACGTTAGTTTGAAAAGTTGATTTACTGTAGGTGTGTGGGTATAAAGGATGAAATGAACTCACTTGAACTATCAAGGAAATCTCATTTTAATCATATGTGGTCTTAATCATCTTAGGTGTGGTTAGGGTTATAAGGTGATGTTCTGTTTTTCGGTGATTGATGCTTTGTTTTTCCAGTAATTGACACTGTGTTGCAAATGAAAATTAGAGGTTTTTATTGTTATAAGCCCTGTGATGCGATTGTTAAATGTCTTGTTAATGGGTACATCAAAAATTGTTAATATAACTGTATGACTTGTTATTAACAAGTGATTCTGATATATTGATATGAAAGATGGCAATTTCAAATGGGAAGCATTTGTTCTGTTACTTCTATATAGGGGGACAATTTATTAATAGCGTAGAAGGTGAAATGTAATATGTTGGAGGTTGTGTGAGAACAAGAATGATAAAAAAGACACACCAATCACTAAAAGACTCTCAGGAAGGCTGAAGAAAAGAAAGATTGAATCTCAATCTCAAAATAAAAAGCTTTACCACTGTGGAAGATGCCATAAGCCAGGCCACACTATAAAGACTTGCTAGAACTCCAATCCAAGATGAGCTTTGTTAGTGGCTTGTTTATATTTCTTTTTGTGAATGCTTGTGACATAATTGTTTTGTAAATATCATAACCCACACCGCAAGTTGTCCGTCATTATCCACACATGCAACTTGTGTGCATTTTTGAATGGGCTGTAAATTTGGTGTAATTATATTGTACAGATATATCAAGTAGTAAATGACATCTGGTTGTAATATGATATAATATCATATATGTATTTTGATGTACTTGTCAATAGACTGTAATAGACTTGTTATCAGACGTTGTGGAGGTTGTCATTAGTAGTCTGAATTATGTTACTAATATAAAGTGACAATTTCTCCTACTTGTAATGTTCAAATAATTTCTTAACACATGATTGTTGAGTTAAAGTTGTAACATGATATCATTTGGTTATAATCTGATGCTATGTTGAGGCTGTGATATCCCACAACGTGAGTTGTCAAGGACACTGTCAAGGTTGTTAATCACTTCTCCTTAGGTTGTCAACAATTGCTGTTGAGATTGTAAATGAATATTTGCAATAAAAATGTGCTGCAATCCTGCTAGGTTTACTTAAAGTTATTAATGACTTCAAAATGCCTCCCAATTTTTTAAGAAGCCATGGCATCCCATATAGTGAATTGTCAGGGGCACTACTAAAGTTGTTAAGCACTTCCCCTCAAGTTGTCAATAGATGCCATTGAGGTTGTAAATGGATTTGGCAGAGATGATTGTGATATATACCTATCATGTTATCATGGTTGGCATTTATTTATCCACTTTTATTAATTCTTCATTTCTAGACATGATTCGGGTTTAGAATAAGGAATTTTGTGGTTATCAAAACACATGAATGCCATTACAACAACTTCATAACTAGGAAATGATGTCAATCATATTAACATAACTTAACATTCAGCTATCATTATATGGTCAAATAAAAAAACAAAATATGAACTTTACTTTTAGCTGTCATTATGCTATCAAATGAAAAAACAAAATGTGATGTTTACATTCAGCTATCATTATGCCGTCAAATGAAAAAACTAAATACAATATATGATGGTTGTTTTTTTCTTCTTCTTGCTTTGGGAGTTTCCTCATAGCAAAGACAGCATTTGATTACTATGCAGATTGTTCCTATGAGTTACAACCCACCACAAGCATCTAAGCTTCAAGTCATGTGACTTCCTTGCTAATTTTGTCGTTTTTGTCAAATAGTGCTAGTTTCACTCTACAAAGAACTTGGTAGAAACAATCTCTCTGCAAAAAGGAAACAAAAAAAGGAACAACTTTGATAGTAGCGAATGACAAGTAATCAGTAGGTATTAACAACTTTGACAGTAGTGAATGACGAGTAATCAACAGGTATTAATAGACAGTTTATCAAAACCAATTCTTTTCAACGTTTTCATCACATCATATGTGTTAAGAAATCATTGATCACTGCAAGTAGGAGAAATTGTCGTTTTATATCAGTAACATAATTTAGACTGCTAATGACAACCTCCACAGTGTTTGATAACAAGTCCATTACAACCTATTAACAAGTACATCAAAATACAGATATGATATTATATCATATTATAACTAGATGTCATTTACCACTTGATATATATGTATAATGGAACTACACCAAATTTACATCTGTAAGGTCCACAAATGTACATTTATCAAAAGTTACTGTCAATTTGATAACCCTTCCATTGCTTTCTTTTTCCATAATTGATGCTACCAATATTATAGATTCTTTATATGATGTGCCTTTTTTTATCATTTTTGCTCTCACATCACCTCCAACATACTACATTTCACCTTTTACACCATCAATAAATTGTACCCTTATATGGAGATAACAAAACAAATGCTTCCCACTTGAAGTTACCATCCTTCATATCAACCTGTTACAATCATTTGTTAATAACCAGTCATACAGTTACATTAACAACCTTCGATGTACCCATTAACAAGACATTTAACCATCGCATTACAGGGGGTTATAACAGTAAAAATCTATCATTTTCATTCTTTTTCATCAGCAACACAGCATCAATCGCCGAAAAACAGAACATCATTCACCCAAAAACAGAGTATTGCTTTATAACCCTAGCCACACATAGCAAAACCATACCTAAGATGATTAAAACCATGTATGACTAAAATGAGCTTTCCTTGATAGTTCAAGTGAGTTAAATCACATCCTTAATACCTACACACCCACGGCCAATCAACTTTTCAAACCAACATTAAACTTGAGATTAGTTGTGTACAAAAGAAAAGAAATCTTACTAGTGAGACCTACAAAGAAGATGAAGGAAAAATATAGCTTGCTTGGAATAATGGAGCACCAGCACAAATATCCGTTCCTTCTTTCAGAAGCTCCTCTTGCTCATACATGCAGCACCAGCGCACAAACTGAAGCTTTCCCTCTGTTTTTTCTTTTTCCAATCAATAAGGACATAACAGATTTTATACAATTGCAATTTATTACACACAGGTCCTTGAGGACTTAGGAAGAATTTGGGGATTTTTAGGGGCTTTATCTGAATTAATTCTCCTCTGTGGAACCTATGTGTAATTTCCCTTTTTTTTTTTTTCACAATGCTCTACGCCTTTGACAAAATTAAGCTAGCGTATAACTAAAACAGGGTTTCTAAGGAAAAAAACACGGGACCCAAATTTAATTGAAACTTTTGCATTATTGTTTTTTTATTAATGACTCCCTCTGGTCTTCATTATAAGCTTCAAATAACTAATTTACAGATAATGAATAATTAGTTAAAAATAATAAATAGGTCAAAAATCTACTTTTATTTTTAAATATGCCTTTATAATAAATGAGAAAAAGAATGAAAGAAAATGTATGAAAAAATGTGGCAAGATTAATGACAACATTAAAAAAATATTAAATATTAAGACAAATCCAAATTAAAACTTATCAAATACTCCTCCGGTCCTTATTATAAGACCCAATTTAACTTTTTATTTGGTCCTAATTATAAGACCCAATCTATTTTCTCTCTTATATTTATGCATTTTTTTCCAAGATAATCCTTCTAATAATGATAGTTTTAGCCAATATACTTAATTAGCAAGGATATTTTAGGAATGACAACACTTATTTATTATAAATAACCAACTTAACTTACTTCCTTAATCTCCTCAAATAAGTCAATTGGGTCTTATAATTAGGACCAGAGGAGTAGATCACATCTATTTTCAAATTTAAAACTCATAAATTGAATGTGAGAGAGTATTTAGACAATTTAAACTCTCCCCATATGGGAAGGAACTTGTATACTCATCCCGTTTTTGCAACATTGGAGATAGAACCCACAACCTACTGTATGAAAGGAGGTGTGGAATGCCATTAATCAAGAGGTTTTAGCTTCTACATTATTCATTTGGTTCATACACTCCACATACTTAAAAGTATAATTGGATGATTAAGATCTTCTAAAAGCACTATTAAAATAACAGAATATACCAATCAATAATTAAACGATGACCACCGGAAGAAATTTCTTAGGAAGTTCATAATGACAAGTTACAAAGTAGGTAAATAGCTTTTACAAGACCTTGATAATTAATAATCTGGGAAATGGCGAAAAAGAACTGAACCAGATTTTAGTGAAAAATTCAAAAAGGAAAATGAAAATCAATATGAACATTTAGTCTTTCCTATTATTTTTTATAAATTACTAAATGATATTATAATAAAAGAATAGCACTACAATATAGATAGCAAACGAGGATGAGAAATTAAAAAAAAAATTGTACAAAAGTGTAGGTTGTGCTATTCTAACTGTGATATCCAAAAAAGAAGTCAATATTAAAAAAATGTCCTGCCATATAGTAATATGTTTCAACTCAAAATGAGAGCGACTAATTTAAATGAATTGCTTCTTAATATTAATGTCAAAGGCACTTACTAAATGTAGCTTTGTTATATCTACATCAGCTATAAAATCGATGAAATGAGTTTTGGTGCTCATTATTTACTAAATTTTTATCACCAAAAATGAAATTAAATGGTTTAGATTTAATGTTACTTCTATTTACTATTTTATCAGAAAAATTTGAAAAATTATTTTCTAATTTTCAATTAAAAAATTATTTATTATTTAAAAATTATATTTTTGAACTTTAAATCTGAACTCAAAACTTACATTAGATGGTTCAATTTTATCACTAGAATGAGCACGAAACAGAACTTTAAATTTCAGGACATGTTATTATGATAAAATTGTTGAAAGGTACTGCATATTTTCAAGTATTAACAACGTAAATTGTTTAGGATAAAACATAATTATTATTAATTAATTCATATGATATGACCAAAAAGCAAAAACTCTCTGCCTAAAAATAGTGGATGCAGTAAGTGGGATAGCTACAGCATTTGAGCAAAAAACAAATGTAGTAAACAAAAATACAAAATCATGAACTACTACCTCTTGTTTTTAACATAAGATTTACACAGTTAATTTGAGTAAATTAAAAAAAATTATTAAATTGGTTATTTATTAAGAAAATGTGTTGGTTTTCCTAATATATCCTCTTAAATCATTTACATTAAAATAATCACTCTGACTTAATACAAACTCCTTTAATGTGTGTAATCAATAAAAATAGTTTGAAAAAAACTGATAAGTATAAGATACAAAATGAATTAATATCTTATATTAAAGACCAAACTCAACCCCTAACAAGCTCTTATTGGACAGTTTTTTTTTTCACCAGCGCTCTTATTGGACAGTTAATCTTAAACTATACTACGTTATTGTAGGACGTTGGATTGAACGATAATGTGTTGTTTCTCGTGGTAATTAATTGTAACTTATATTGTTTCTTTTTAGAGTGATTTAATGTGTGTTTGTATGTTGAAGAGCAAAATAGTATTTATTTATCATTTGGGATACTTAAACTTGAATGTAACCACACTTACAAATAATTCATGGCTCGTGTCGTGGTGGATGCAAGGTTGGGAGAAAGTAGAATTGAATAATCAAGATGAAATGTCTTAATTACTTCCCTTTTTACATGAAGGCATGGGAGAGCATGAAGACTTAAGTGCATTATTGAGCTGATATGTAATTCCTTAGGTGTGCAAAAAGCCACATAGAACTGGTGAACAGCCACATTATCCTGACTTAAGAAATGTGACTTCTCTCAATTTGTCCCTGTTATCCCTTGATTTTCTTTAAGGTTCTTAGATGATTAAATATATGTATTTTAGTCTAAGAGAAATAAAAATCAATGTATGTGCCTAAGGAAAATATTGTCAATAAATCTACCTCTTAACCCCACCTAGTAGAATAAAGCATATTGTTGATGTTATGAAGTTGAGTTGCAATAGAGTTAAAATTTAAAAAGGTTGTGCGTATTTTAGCTTAATGATTATTTTTATTTACATATATTAAAATTATTTGAAGATGATATAATTATTTTTTAAAATTTGTATTTTCTTAAGCATTTAATATTAATAATTTATATACAATCAAAATATTCAATTCGTTAATGCTACCTCAACCCATTGTAGATCCAATGACTTTAATTTATCTGACACTTTTTAAGTCGAATTTCTTGTAATAATTTTGAATTTTTCATTAAAATTATTTTCTCGCCAACACCCTTGTCTAATTGTCAGTTCAAATATTTTATAATTTATAAAAATTGAAATTTGAAGTCTTTCCCCCAAAATTTGTTTCCAAACAATGCTCAGTACTGTATAAAAATTGGCCTTTAGTCTCCTGATATGCGTCTGAAACTCGATCCCACGAGTCTTTGTTAGCAAGGTTACATTTAATAAAATGATATGTAAGATGTGCAGCAGAATTTATGAATTTATGATTCACACACACATATATGTATGTATATACTACTACCTGAAACCTTAATATAAAAGCTATTTGATTAATTTAGAAAGATTAAAAAAATTAGTTAAGTTAATTATTTGTAATAAATAGGTGTTATCTTTCTTAAAATATTTTAATTAATAATATATATTAGCTAAAACTATTATTTGATGAAATTTTTAACATGTGCAACTACTGCAAAGACTACTTTAAATAAATGGATAAATATAAAAGACAAAATGGATTGGGATCTTATAGTAAGAACTCAATTGAAAGTCAAATTAATTCTTATATTAAGTATCAGAGATAGTACTTGTTATCTTTAATATTAGACCCAGTTCACTAGTTTTGAGAGATTAAAAAAATTACTAAATCTCAATCCCACACATCATTGTTAGCAAGGTTACATTTATTAAAAGGATATATAAGATGTGCAGCAGAATTTATGAACTTATGATTCACACACTACTACCTCCAACCTTAATATAAAAAGTAGTTGATTAATTTTAGGAGATTAAATAAAATTAGTTAAGTTAATTATTTGTAATACTTCTCTAATCCTAAATATAAGACCCTTTTTGTAGTGTAAAGACCCCTTTTATAGTGTAATTTATACTACAAAAGGGGTCTTATATTTAGGACTGGAGGAGTAAATAGGTGTTATCTTTATTAAAATATCCTTACTAATTATGTGTATTAGTTAAAACTATTAGTTGATGGAATTTTTAACATCTGTGACTACTACAATGGCTACTTTGCCAAAAAATGGATAAACATGAGAGAGAAAGTGAATTAGGGTTTTATATGTAAAACTAAATTAAAAATCAAACTAACTCTTATATTAAGAACAGGAGGTAGTACTTGCTATCTTTAATATTAGCCCAATTCATTAATTTTGAGAGATTAAGAAAATTACTAAATTACTTAATTATACCATATATTATATGATCTATCTAACATATTTATATATATCATTAGATTGTAAGTAAGGTAAATTAGTTTGAAAAAAAATGATAAATATAAATTTTTTAAAATAATTTTTTTAATTTTTCTAAGTTAGCCAACTAGGAAGTCCTAATTATGATATCTCATTTATAACTACCACTACAAAAAAAACATACTTTTAGTGATGGAATTTAGTGACAGATTAGCGACGGAAATGGATTAGCGACGGAAAAATTCCATCGCTAATTCGTCACTAACCCGATTTTTTTAAAATTAAAATAAAATGCCACGTGGCATCTCTACCAATTACCACGTTATCACTGGGGACCATCTCTATATGTCGCTACCACCTCACCTCTGCCTGCCACGTGTGCTGCCATCTCACCTCTGCTTGCCATGTGCCATGTGTGCGCCACGTGTCGCCACCACATAATTTCCTCCTCAAAATAACTTCTTCATGGCTTGAACCCAGGACCTCCTTTATGCTTCCTTTATGCGCGTATGTGGCTTTACCAATTGAGTTGCAATAAATCTATTGATTTTTTATGTAAAATTAAATAGATAAATATATATAATATTATTTTACACAAAAAATATATATACATATATATTATTAAAAACTAAAAATATACTATATGAAAATTTTAATCATAACTATTTTAATGAAAAATAATTTTTAAATATTTTTTTTACTATTTTTTATAATGTTTTATTTTTTAAAAAAATATTTTTAATATAATTTTAATTTCTAACGACACTAATTTTGAATTTTAAATCATAAATATTTTTTTATAAATATTTTTTAATTAACATTGATAAGATATCCAATTTAAGTATATATGTATTATATTACATTATATTATATTATCTATATGTGTTTTATATATTTGAAGAAAATCATTTACAATTAGTCAAAAAATCTTGTTATTCAAAAAATAACTACTATAATAAAATCTAATAAATTATTCTATATGAAAAATTAAATGATTTGAATAGATTATGATAAACAGTATTCTCCTACTTGTATATATATCCTATTTAATTTATTTTCTTAAAATTCTTTGTATATGCCATTTAATTTTATATTGAAGACTAAAATCAATCTATATCATGAGTATTAACTATATCATGATTAAATTTTATTGTTTAATGATTGAAATTCAAAATTCACTTCAATATTAGTTTGCATTCATATAAATTTATTTTTTGGTTTTGAATTTTATTATATATTATATATTTCAATATATTTTACATATGATAAAATTATTTATTTCTTAAATCAGTTCGTATAAGAAAGTTATTAATATTCTTATTATATTTTTTAATTATTATTAATAATCAAGAGGAATTTATTTTAACAAAATATAAACAATTTTCTAAGAAATTGTCTTTCTATTTTCAGTATATACATAATAATGACATGAATGATGACGATATCTTTATTAACACCAACTCCATAAATATATCAATTTATTTTATAATTAAAAATGTTTTTAAATCATTATATTCTTAATTGTTATTATATAAATTTTTGTAAGATTATAATTTAAAATAAAAAAATTTAAAATTAGTGATAGATTAGTGATGGAATTGTAACGGAATTAGTGACAAAAACTTCTGTGACAAACAATTTAGCGACGAAAATTTTTGATGAAAAAAATTCTGTCTCTAAATATTTATTGACGGATTTTCTGACAGATTAGCAACGGAATTTAGAGACAGACAGAAATTCCATCGCTAATTCGTCGCTAATATTCTGTCAAAAAATTTAGCAACGGAATTTCTATCGCAATTTCGTCAGAAATTAGGGATGGAATTTGTTTCCGCCACAAACTCCATCACTAATCAACTGTTTTTTTGTAGTGCACAAACAAGATCTTTGAAAAGAAATGATGTCATTTACTTTATGGTATTCATAATTGTTTCGGTTTCGAACGTTAATATCAGATTTGCCTGATCAATGTTAGGACTCCTAAATTTGTAAGCGGAATATATTTAGCGGGCTCAGTTGGGTCAACTGGCTCTATTGACTCAATGTGTTTGGATTATAATTGTAACTCAAACGTTATTTTTTTTAATTAAAAAAAGTCTTTATTTCAGTCTATTCAGTCTATTTTATTTTTGTTTTTATTTTCCTAATTAAAAGTCCAAATGAAAACCCCATTTTTTTTCCTCAAATAAAGAATGTATCATTTATATAAATATATAGACAAAATTATCAAAACCGGTTGAATCATTAATTCATTTTTTTTACCCCACTAGCAACTAAGTTACAAAGAAAATTGGAGAAAACCAAAAGAAAATTTGGACCCAGAAAAATCCTTTCCAACGGATGTCTAAAACCCCAATGCATCAGAAGGGTGGCTCTGCCCCCTGCAGATAAAATTCATAGATCAAACATTAAAAAGACAGAACTTGACGCCAAATTATATCTTTTTCTTCCACATGTTATAATTAGAACAAACAACTTGATGTGAAAAAAAAAAATTGATCAAGTGATGGGTTGGAAAAGATTAGATACTTCTGAAGATACTTGGATATCTTTTCCTGGTTGAGCCACCGCCAATATAGGTTTTCTGCTCTCAAGTTTCATGCTCTAGCATTGTAAAGAGAGACAAGCATTGCCATCCGTGCTTCAGGAAATGGTATTATACCCATTCATTGGTAAAACAGACACTTCAAACACAACACATAACAGAACTGAAATCACACGTGTTATTGGTTGAGGATTTTGCATGGCCATATATTAGTTATTTAGTACTATCTCTAATTTTTAATACAAAAGTTAGTTGACTAATTTAAATAAATTAAGGAGGTTTGTTAAGTTAGTTATTTATAATAAGTAAATATTATTTTTCTTAAAATATCATTGCTAATCATATGTATTAGCAAGAACTATCATTTGATAAAATTTTTAATATGTGCAACTATTATAAAAAATATTTTAAAAAAATCAATAAATATGAGAGACAAAATAGATTGGGGTCTTATATTTAGGATCAAATTAAATATCAAACTAGTTTTTATATTAATGATTGAAAGTAGTATTTACTTAAAGGAACAAACACTCAAAGGTACAAGGCATGAAATTAAAGTATCTATAGTTGCAATTTCATGTGCCATCTAGTATGTGTCAAAACATGGATACAACTCAATAATTGAAACCTGCACCTTTTTTTTTTCCCCATTTGTGCTTCATAATATATGTCTCTTAAGTTTGTTCATATCCCAATATCTTAGATGCTAGCAAGCAAATGTGCGAAATCCAAAGGGAAGGATCTAGGCAACTTTTGACTGACTGTTATCTGATGGGCTCAATAGTTACCAACCTACTTTTTACAATCAAAATCAGCTCAAGTTAATTCTGACTTGCAGTTGAGTTTGCCCAAAGTTCAGAAATAGAAGAGTCTTCGGATCCAATTCCTAGTTCCTAACAAGATGTCTGTTATTCAAAAAATATTCTCAATTCAATATATTTTCAGGGAAGGCAGTCGGTGGTCGAGAAATACAGATTTGTTATCCTCCATTCCTTAACAACTCTTTTGATATTGCCAACATCATCTTCTTCTTCCTTTAACTCGTGTCATTTGACCCCGCAGACTTCAATGGAGATCGAGGCGGTGGATGATGGCGGGCAAGATGAAGATGAAGAGGTTGTCAGTGGTGGAGAAGATGAATTCGCCGGTGGTAGATTGATGCCGACGGTGACGGCATCGGTGACGGGAAAGGCAGAGACGATAGTGCTTAGTATGAGAGAAAGAGAGGACGATAGTAGATACCAGACATGGGAGGGGGAGAGGATATTTTTATTAGGACAAAACAGAAATTTATAAAAGACAGCAGCTCTTCAATCAGCATTCACAGGCCGTAGAAATTCTCATTACCAAAAAGAAATGTGCATTTCTCATTGTCAGTGTAATTTTTATTACCATTGGCAGATCTAATCAAACATACTTTTCATGGTAATGCGATTGAGATGTAAAGGGGTGGAATCAAAGGCGCTCTATACTTTTTCTGATTATGTTATTTACAATTTATAAGTTTTTTTTGTACCGGCTATATGATGTGTTTTAGGGGACATTTAAGTTTATATATTTTTTGCCTCTGAAAAAGAAACAATTTTTTTTGCTCGCTTTCTATTACTGTCGACTTTTAGCCAATTTTTATCTATATTTTATATAATTTTTATTATAAGTCTTTAAGTTTTAAAATAAAAAAATTTAAAAAATACATGGGATGTTCCTGTCCCATCCCGAACAGGACAGAATATTATTGGGATAGGATGGGATGCCAGGTTATCGGGACAAGAGGGAAAGGATTGTTCCGATCCTATCACGTTTTACGGACATTTCTAATTAATAATTTATATATTACTCATCCGGTCCTTAATGTAAGACCCATTTAACTAATTTGATTAGATTAGGGAAGTTAGGTAAGTTAGTTAATTATAAGAAAAATGACACATTTTTCCTAAAACACCATAATCACCTTTCTTAATACCTCATCTCCCTCTTCTATTTGATTATGGTTGATAGAGTATCCATAGGGGTAATTTAGAGAAAATTGATAAATATGATAAATGAGTCTTATATTTAGGACCAAAACCAACTCAAGAATTGGGTCCTATATTAAGGACCGGAGGAGTATCAAAATATTCAACTCGTTGATGCTGCCTCAACCCATTATGTATCCAATGACTTTAATTTATCTGCCAATTTTTAAGTCGAATTTCCTGCAATAATTTTGAATTTTCGATTAAAAGCATTTTCTTAACAACACCTTATCTAGTTGTCAGTTTAAAATGTTTTATAATAGATGAAAAAAATGAAAGTTGAGGTCTTTCTGCCAAAGTTTGTTTCCAAAAAAAATTCTCAGTACCGTATAAAAATTCGTCTTTAGTCTCCTAACGTATGTCTCCAACTTGATCGAACGAATATTTGTTTGCAAAGTTACACTTATTCCGGCAACCTAAAGTATTTTGCCAAACGCGTTCAACATCCTAAAATATTTTATAATGTGTTTAATATTCTGAAATATTTTTTCAGGTGTATCAAGTACTTTAAAAATATTTTATAGTGCATCTAACATCCTGAAATATTTTTTTTAAGTGTATCCATTATCCTAAAAAATATTAAAAAATATTTTATGGTGCTTGATATATGTGTATTTAACAAGTCTTTTGAGGAGTTAATGACAAAGTTAAAATTAATACTTTAGAACAAAATTACATCTCAAAATATTTTAGTGTGCTAGATACATTTAAAAAAATATTTCAGACCTTAAGATGTTAGGCACACCACAACATATTTAAAAGAGCTAGAAGCACCTTGACCCTTTAGTCAAAAGATGTGCAAGATGTGCAGCAGAATTTATGAATTTATGTTTCATATATATATAATTAAGAAAATGGAATTGTTGTCACTTTATTGTATTTATAATTGTCAGTTTCGAACATTAATCTTAGATTTGCCTTATCAAGGTCAGGACTCCTAAATTTGCAAGCGGAATCTATTTAAGGGGCTGGGTTGAGTCAGCTAGCTCAATTGACTAAATCCATTGTAACCCCAACGTCTTCATTTCAGCCAACTCAATCTACTTCATTTTCGTATTTATTTTCCAAATTAAAAGTCCAAATGAAGACCCCCTTTTTTTCTTTTTAATAAAGAATGCATCCTTTACATAAGTCGAGTATGGGTGGATTAGAAATTACTGAGAGTTTCTGAGTGCATGACAAGAAGATAGATATAGAGACAAAATTATCGAAGCCGGTTGAATAATCAATTCATCTTTTTTACACCATGAACAACTAAGTTACAAAGAAAATGGGAGAAAAACCAAAAGAAAATTTGGACCCAGAAAAAATCCTTATCAGACATGTCCAAAACCCCCCAACGCATCAGAAGAGTGGTTCTGCTCCCTGCAGATAAAATACATAAATACACCACAAAGACTTGACGCCACATTATATATTTTTCTTTCACATTATAATTAGAACCAAAAAAAATTGATCAAGTGATGGGTTGGAAAAGATTGGATATCTCCTCTTGGCCGAGAGAGACACCACCAATGAAGGTTTTCTGCTCTTAGGTTCCATGCTCTAGCATTGTAAAGAGAAACAAGTATTGCGGTCCACGCTCCGGGAAATAGTGTATGCCATTTCATTGGAAAAACGGACACTTCAAACACAACACATAACAGAACTCAAATCCCACATTTGTTGTTGGTTGAAGATTTTGCATGGCCAGATACTAGTTATTCACTAAAAGGAACAAACACTCACAGGTACAAGGCATGAAAGAAGTATCTATAGTCGCAATTTGATGTGCCATCTAGTATCAGTGTCAAACATGGATACAACTCCATAATGGAACCACTTGTACTTCATACGTCTCTGAAGTCTGAAGTTTGATCAAACCTAATAGATCAGATGCTAGTATACTTGCAAAATCAAAAAAGAGAGGGTCTAGACAGCTTTTGATTAACTGTTATCTGATGAGCTCAATAGTTACCAATCTACTTTTTACAATCAAAATCAGCTCAAGTTAATTCTAACTTGCAGTTATCTTTAGAAAGCCCAACGTTATTCACAAAAACAGAGAGGTGTTCAGATCCAAAACACACCTGAGCAGAACAAAAAATGAACGAAGAACACAAAATCAACAAACTATGTCTACTTGGAATCCAGAATATCAACCAAAGGAAGCAAAAGAACCATTGATTTGTAATCCCTCCTGGTAAACCTGCCATTTTCTTGCCTGCTTCATTGGTGCCTCCTTGTCATCAAAATCATTGGGTGGATCAGGGAGAGGACTGATTGTTGGCCCCCTGCTTAACATTGGAATAATGTATAACTGCAACACCTATGGACCTTCGAACAATGATTCATTAACAAAGCTAGCATTTGCAGTGCCACCAAATATGAACCTTGCACTTGAAACCAGCCCAACTTCAATATCACTCAATATAATTTGACTAACCTGTGAAATTTCCCTATCATGAATACAAATATGATAAGTCTTGCCTGCCATACGTATTTTTAATCCTATCAAATATTCAAACTGTCATAAAACCTTAAACTGCCAAGGATACAGCCTTTTACAGGATAAAATATAAATAATTCAATAACGATGTCATGAAAGCAGTTACTGCCAAGTGGCATGATGCTTCATCATTAATTCCAATATGTCATGAAGTTCTGACATCCATTAAGAAGTTACAGTCTGGTCGAGTGCCTGTTAGAGGTAAACACAAGAAAACCTACAAAAATATCATTCCAGCTTGCAAAAATAGCATTTAAGAGAAGAAGCCAGAAAGAAAATCCAATTTAAATCATCCCTGAACGTGCATCAACAGCGATAAAGAAAGAAGTTAGACCTCTGCGCACAAATGAAATAATCATGGTGAGAGAGAATACAGTTAGAAAATTACTAAGAAAAACAAAACAAGTGAAACAATTAAATATACAAAGATAACGGTACAATTAAATATACAAAGATAACGGTATTGTGCATGAACATAGACAGCAATGAGTTAAGACCAAATGTTAATTCAGAAAACCTCCAAGGAGACCGTAAAATCTTTAGGAGAAGAAAAGCATAACATGTTCAGCAAATTGTGCCCTACAAAGGAAGAAGTCGTAATAATAAGCAGGAGAAAATTAGGTCAGGAAAACTTGGCAATCAATATAAAATTGTAATGAAGCCACAGGCTATACAAGTACTACCTCCAGTCCTCAATATAAGAAGTAGTTGCACATGTTAAATTTTTCATCAAATAACACTTGATTAGCAGGGGTATTTTAGGAAAGACATTACATATTTTTTATAAATAACTAATTTAACTAATTTTATTAATCTACTCAAATTAGTCAACCGGCTCTTATATTAAAGATCAGGGGTTGCATTATTCAATCACCAAAATAGCTTCACAGCAATGGAGAATTGCAGAGAACACAAGCAAAACGATAATACTCTGCACATTAGAGAGGCACAGAACTCTCCTACACAATTCTCAGCTTTTCCATGCCTGCCTCACACAAACAACCCAACATATATATTCACCCCTTTCTACAACTAACTCTTATGAATACCAAATAATACCTTGTCACATAAAAAACACTACACATCAGAACTGGACTTTTTCTTCTGCCTAACATATGTCAGCTGGGGCCCGTGCTCAACAAATTTCTAAACCGATGCATAATAGCCTACTCATTTCCTACTAACGTATTGATATCTAATCAGCAGAAAATTTCAAGCAGGCCCTGTAAAAATAAACCTGAGGACTGATGGCACATTACTAATATCGCATGTCCAAATATTAAAGATCAGAGCAAAGAATATTGAACTACAGCATGAGCGTGATGATGCTGAGCACCAACTGTGAAATAAACAAAAGCTTCAAGGATATATCAATATTAGCTTTGGATGCGCTCTCATGTCCATGATTTTCTACAAACTGTGAAAGAGTAAAGGAACAATTCCATCGGCAATTGCAACAAAATAAATTAGAACTTATTACATTTTGAAAAATATGGAAATCGTACTCTGCATGGCATCAACTCAGTATTTGTCAATGTTAGTAACTTAGATTTATTCACATCAAGCTCTTCAAGTGCTGGATTTGGGAAAATTGCATTGATGTTCCACAAAAGACAAAATACAACAAAAGTCCCAGGAAATCTTATAATTGATCTGGAATCTCAAAAGGACTTGACTGCAATAATGAAAAAGTTGAAAAACCATGTTACTCCTAGTAACTTAGACAAAAAAACGCTAAAAAGAGAGAGTTGTCAATGTAGGCTGTGATAGTTGTCAATATAAGCGGCAATAGTTGTCAATGTTGCTGCTTCACTTGTCAATTTATTTGTTAGTACAAGTTTAAAAGAATGTGATTTCGAGTTATATTAAAACAAGTAATATTGACATATCCTATGACTAATACTTTTTGATGATAATGCGATGTAATATCGTCATTAAAGGTCAATTATCACTCATAATGACAAGTGATTTCACAATTTCATATGAGTGATAATTGACTTTTAATAACTACATTATATATCACATTATCATCAAAAAGTATTAATCCACATGATATGTCAATATTACTTGTCACTATATAACTTGAAATCACATTTTTTTCAAATTTATACCAGTAGATAAATTGACAAGTAAAGCAACAACATTGACAACCATCGTGGCTTATATTGACAATTATCACAACCTACATTGACAACTCTTCTTTCAGGGTTTTTTTTTTTTTTTTTTTTGGGGTCTAAGTTACTAGGGACAACAAGACCTTTTAAACTTCTTCATTATTACAGTCAGGTCCCTTTAGGACTCTAGAGCAATTATTAGATTTCCAAGGACCTTTTTACAGTATTTGTCTTCCGTCGGACCTCATTGCAAGTTTCCCTTATTTTTTCCCCAGACAGAGTAGGTAGCTACACAGCCTGCAAGACCTGGTAACTTATAATCACCGTAATGCTATAAGGTTAAAGGAAATTAACGATTTGTAACAAAACAGAAGTAAAGCAATGTGCTAGCTAGCATCTACTCAACCCTTGGTTTAATATCTCAACATGCAAATAGTAAAAGCTAAATTAGTTTTAGGTGTATGTGAAAAATCTTGCCAACAAAAAAATCAGTCATTGCAAATGAATGTTCTAGCTGGTTATATCTAACTGTGAATGTCATTAAGGTTACATATCTTAACCCAAAATAATCTTTCTGCACACTTTTGAGTAGTGAAACCAAGATTCGTTGCAGGTGTATGTGGAAAGATATTGAGAAACTGATAAAATATAAATAATGAAACGATGGAACCTCCACGTATGCAGTTTATGCAATATCATCATATCTGAAGTAGATGGTTCAGCATAATATATGTAATTATTCTATGATTTAATTATTAAACCAGAAATTATAAAAGGCTTCTGAAGAGTGAACCTTGTCCAACCATTACAAGATGAAGCCGGTGAGTTTTCCATTTCCACAGCATCATAAATACGGGGAGAGGAATTCATAGATATATCGGCCAACTAGAAATTCCCTAGAAAAGCTATTTTCATAATCCCAACCAAGAAAATAACTTTCTAAACAAAAAGGCAGAAATTAAAAAGCAAAAGTGACTTTGTAAACAGAACGTCAAAACCATATTAACAAGTGGCCTTCTGATTGTATTGCCCAGCCAATGGCAAGTATTGTCGCCCCCTCCTGCAGATGCGGATAAACTTTCATCACAGCCCCACCACCACACACACACACACACACACAGGGATAAGAAGAGAAGTAGAGAGAACAAAACAAAACACAATAAAGAAGCAAACATTAAAATATAGATAAACATATAGAGCTGATGGAGATGATGAAGTATGAAACGCAATAGGATCTCCATGTGATCATAGCTTCTTGTTTCAAAATGGAATTCGAACAATTTTGAATTCAACAATATCCTATAGGGTTTCCAAAATTCATCCACAGCAGCAAATAGCTAGCGGCAACTTTTTGACCAAAGAGCAGCAAATTCATAGGTAGTAAGACATTGAAATTGATATGAACGATGACAGATAAAGGGAGTAAGGTTCTGTAATTCAGCAGGCATTACGTAATTCAACAAGCTGAAGTGCGTAGGGGGAACATTGGAGGAACAGTAATATTTTATTCAGTTTTTATTTAGTATATTGGTTGATGATTGCACTGAACTTTGTGTAATGCCCTTCACTTCTACCAGGAGTACATTATCATTCTGTATTCTGAAATTTCAAAGTTGAACTTCCCACATTATGAACACAAATCTGGTAAGTCTTGCTTGCCATGAATATATTTTTTATCCCCATCAATATGTAAACTCATCCAAAAACTTAATCAGCAAAGTGCTAGTTTATGGTTTCACACACAATAGCATCAGCAACAAGAGTGGTATTGCATACGTAAGGCCCCTTCCAGCATCAAGTTTTGCTCGCAGGACCTAAAATTTACAAGGAAAAAAAAAAACCAAGGAGGACAAACATTACCTGGCAATATGAACAAAATAAACCCATGCTGAATGAAATTAACACAAGAAAATCAACTTTTTGATTCTGAATAAACCAGTCATCAATCAGAAGGACATAATCCACATCCGATTGTGCCATAGAACGTGGATATTTCCTTGTTGATAACGCGAAAAGAGAAAGGCATCAAAATCAAAAGTTTAAATAAAGAAAAAATGAGCCAAGAATTGAGCGATACATGGATGGAAAACACCTACTTTAACAATTTTTTTTTTTTTTTGGGGGGGGGGGGGCGCGTTGGACGTATTTTCCTCTATAATAACAGCCGGATTGCAACTATTCTAGGAAATGTAAAATAGCCTTTGAATAGACAATAAAAAGGGAGGGAAGACGAAATAAGGTACATGAAAATGCCCTAAATGAAGGTAACTAGTAGTACTACAAATCAATATTTTCCTCTAATGATTGAATATAACATTCTACAACGGTAGGATTGATGGCATCGTTCTTGGCCGGGGACGACGACGTATATTGCCATATGTTGAATGAAGTTTACTAAGAAGCATAAAGATCCCTCCCACAAGAACTAGAATAAATAAAATAGACAACCATTGAAGGTGCACAGTCAAATATATCAAAGTGGCAACAGCCAGAGAGCCAAACACTACGATGAGAACTTCAAACTGAGAAGCAAAACCCGGAAACACGAACTTAGCTGAAGAAGCCAAGCAATATATGACTGAACATCCCACAGAAACCATGAAAGCCACAGGACGAAGCTCAAATGGCGAGGGACCTGTCCCTGAGCTTTGTATCTGTAGGAAATTGAGCAGAACTTGAATCACGGAATTGAAAATGGAGTCGGAGGAAAAGACCTGCGGGAAGAAATTGAAGATATTGACATTGGAGAGGAACACAGTGCGAGGAACTTGGCTTCCTGGATAGAAGCCGTTGCGGCTATGGCTACTCCTCCTTCTCTGGTTGCTGTACACACAAAAGAACAAACAAACCAAAACAAAACAAAAGAAGTGATTCCATAATCCATGCGATCAAACCGGGGCTCACGACTCGGGAGTCACCAGGGATTTGATCTTGGGGCTGATCTTCTGGATGGTTTTTATCTAAATTGGACGGTGTAAATTCAATTTTTTTTTCACTTTTATTTTTTAAAATAATTATTTTAATAGATATAAAATCTAAAATAAAAATAATTTGTTAATTATGATTTTTTAAAAAAATTAATTAAAAATATCGCATTTGTACTCGTCAAATCAGATCTAGACAACAAGTGGCTTGTTTGATTGAACGGAAGGATCCTCCCCCTTTTATTTAGTTAAAAATTTTGAATGGGAGGAAAGTCAAAACGATTCTTCCCCAACTCTCATTTTAGCTTTTCTTTAAATTAGGGTTTTTGAAGGAGAGTTAAATTTTTAAACCATTATATTCTTATATTTTTTTAATATATTCCACTACTTCTTATAAAATATATTATTATAATATTCATTTCAAATAAAAAATATATTATCCTAAGTAAAAAATAAAAATATATAAATTATTATAATTAAAAAATATATTATAATAAAAATTAATTAAAAATAAAAAAATTATTTTCAATAAAAAATCATAATATTATAAAATTAATTTTTTTATAAATATATTATTTTATTAAGAGTAAAATAATCTAACCTTCCTTATATTTTGTCTTAATTACACAAATCTCTCTTCTAGTTTGAAAATATACACTTAAATCCAAACTATTAACTTTGTTACGAATATTCTTAAAAAATATTTTTTAATTCAAATTTATATTGAAATATTTTCTATTTGCTAAATAACTCTTCATAATACTAAATCCCAAAATCTTGATTAAAACTCTATCAAAAAATTTAAGATTTTCTCCTTTACCTTAATTTTATTTTTTTATTTTTGAAAATTGTTGTTTATTTAATGTTTTTATCGTATTGGGCCCAAAACTTAAGTAATCTAGTTAATGCAAATATAAATTTAAATGATTTATATAAATTTCTAAACTCTCATAATTTATATTATGTGATAAGAAGATAAGCATTCAAAATATTTTCTAACCAATTAAAAAAATCTTAAATTTCAATGTTTCATGAGGAACTAAAATTATATAATTCTATAATATAATTGAAATTATAAATTTTATAACGTATTAAAAATTTTGAAAATACATGTATTATAATTATTTTTTGTTGTACTAAAATCTTTTTATTTAAATATTCAAATGACATTTATGTTAAAGAGGGACCTTTTGGTCAAAATAAAATTTTAAAAGACAAACTTAACAGTCAACTAACAAATGGATAGATGGAAATTGAATCTTAAAAGTATAAGGAAGGTTTGTGTAACATACATTTTAATTTGAAGGGAAGTTTATATATGTTTTCAAAATAAAAGAGAGGTTTCTGTAATTTAAGTATAATAGAGGGGTAATCAATGTATTTTACTCTTTCATTAAATATATCTTTAGAATAAAATTTTATTTTTTAAGAGCATATAAAATTTGTTAATTTTATTATTTCAAATATATTATTATATTAATTAGAATAAAAAATTAATTTACCAATTTGGTAATGCACATATTAACATGAAAAGATTGAATTTTCATTAAATTATATAATTTAAATCAAGCTGCAAGTTAATTTATATAATATATCAATAAAAAAAATATAAACTAATATATAAAGATAAAATGGTAAATTAATTATTACTATCATTTCTTGAACTAAACAAGAAATCATTAAATTTTTTTTTTCCTACCCTACTCTTTCTTCAAACCAAATAAGCCACACGAGGAGAGGAGAGGGGAGCACTTGGAATGAGCATCCAAACAAGGGCCCTCTCTAGAGTATAAAGCCCTCAATTGTAGTGCGCGCTTTATTTTCATTTAATTTATCTAAAATTAAAAATTAAGTGTTACTTTTTGGAATAATTTAATTTAATAATGTTAATAGCCTATATTAAAATACTTATATGAACTAACATGCATATATGTATGTATGCGTAGATATGGAAATTTATGAATATTGATTCATTATTTCATGTGATAAAAATATTTGTTACGGGCATAGAAAATAGCCTTGGGGGACAAGAAAACAAATTTAAATATGCGAAGGTGGGGTGTTTGGATTGCCTTTCTAGAAGTGATTTTATGAATTTCAAAATAAATACGTGAGAGAAATTTTATCTCATTTATATAAAAATATTTTTTTTAAAAATGTTTTTTTAATCCCAAACACACTGAAAGTTTTGAAAATGCATACAAAAACGAAACATTGGAATGTGGAAGACCTGATAAGCAGCACTGTTTCCGCAGGACCAAAGATCCGGTGGAGATCAAACTCATTCTCGTTCTCGCCCACCCGTCGTTGTACCCTCTCTGCGTTCATCTTCTGTTGAGCGTCGACAACTGATATTTTAACAGCTGAGTCTATCCAGATCTTGTATATATAATATACATGGTGCTTGTTGCAAAGAAGGTCAAAGGGAAAACAGGGACAGTGACAGTAGGGAAGTTGCCAGCAGCAGCGAATTCTCCCCTCGCTTGTCGTAGTCATGTGCTCATGTCCCCACACCCATATATATAAATATATATATCGCCTATATGTATACATAGGCGAATATATGTAATACTCCTCCGATGCTTAATATAAGATCCATTTAACTAATTTGATTAGATTAAGGAAGTTAGGTAAGTTAGTTAATTATAAGAAAAATAACACATTTTTCCTAAAACACCATAATCATCTTTCTTAATACCCTATCTCCCTCTTCTATTTGATTATGGTTGAGGGAGTATCCATAGGGGTAATTTAGAGAAAATTGATAAATATGAGAAATGGGTCTTATATTTAGGACTAAAACCAACTCAAGAATTGGGTCTTATATTAAAGACTGGAGGAGTATTTATTTAAACGCACTGGCCAACAACGACCATAATTCTTACCATGCATTTTCTTTTGACCCGATTTTTTTTTTTCCCTCCTTATCATCCAGCGAAGACAAGAAAATTTCAGGATAGCAAGCATTCTTTAGAATTTCTCTTAAATTTGAACCCATAGTTGATGGATTATATGATATGTCGGTTGTGAAAGTCGGCCAACATTTCTGTTGGCAAATACATGTAATATTTCACCAAAAAAAAAAATACATGTAATATTTATTTAAACGCACTGGCCGACGACGACCGTAATTCTTGGGGAAATTGCAATTAAGTCAATCTAAAGGAATTAAATAAAAAAGATTCTTTAAAATTATGAAATTATTCTGAAGTCTTAAAAAAAATTTTACAATAAATTTTATTTGTTTAATCACCAAATTTCTCTTATTATTTTTTTTTAAAATTTATGATGTGCTGAGAAAATATGCTGTCAATACCTGCTACGATAGTTATCAATTCTTACACTTAAGTTGTCAACCAATACTCTTTCAGTTGTCAATGCAAACTTAAAAAATAAAAAAATCAAAAGATAATTTGGTAATTAAACAAATAAAATTTATTATAATAAGATCCTTTAGGACTTCAGAATAATTTTATGATTTTAAGAGATTTTTTTTATCTAATTCTTTTTAAGCGGGACCTAATTACAATTTTTCCTAATTCTTACCATGTATATGGGCGAGGGGATGTCTTGCATGGTAAGAATTATGGTCGTCGTCGGCCAATGCGTTTAAATAAATATTACATATATTGGCCTATATACACATATAGGCGATATATATATATATATATATATATAGGCGAGGGGACGTGACATGAGTTTTGGTGAAATGTTCAAAAATAAAAATGGAAATCAATATGAACATTTAGTCTTTCCTATTATTTTTTTTATAAAATATTAAATGATATTGTAATAAAAGAATAGTAATACAATATAGATAGCAAACAAGGATGAGAAATTTAAAAAAAAAAAAATTTATACAGAGGTATAGGTTGTGCTATTCGAACTGTGAGATCCTAAAAAGAAGTCAATATTAAAAAAATGTCCTGCAATATAGTAATATGTTTCAACTCAAAATGAGAGCGATTAAATTAAATGAATTGCTCCTTATTATTAATATCAAAGGCACTTACTAAATGTAGCTTTATTATATCTATATCGATAAAATGAGTTTTGGTGCTCATCATTCACTAAATTTTGATTATTGAAAATAAAATTAAATGGTTTAGATTTAATGTTACTTTTATTTACTATTTTATCAGAAAAATTTTAAAAATTAATTTCTAATTTTCAATTAAAAATTATTTATTAGTTAAAAATTATATTTTTGAACTTTAAATCTGAACTCAAAACTTAAATTAGATGGTTCAGTTTTATCACTAGAATGAGGATGAAACTGAACTTTAAATTTGAGGACATGTTATTATGATAAAATTGTACCGCATATTTTCAAGTATTAACAATATAAATTGTTTAGGATAAAACATAACCATCATTAATTAATTCATATGATATGACCAAAAACCAAAAACTCTCTACCTAAAAATGGCGAATGCAGCAAGTAGAATAGCTACAGCATATGAGCAAAAAACAAATGTAGTAAACAAACATACAAAATCATGAGCTACTACCTCTTATTTTTAACATAAGATTTACTTAGTTAATTTGAGGAAATTTAAAAAAACTTGTTAAATTCATTATTTATTAAGAAGATGTGTTGGTTTTCCTAATATATCCTCTTAAATCATTTACATTAAAATAATCACTCGGACTACTCAATAGAAATAGTTTTAAAAAAATTGATAAGTATAAGATACAAAATGAATTAATATATTATATTAAAGACCAAACTCAACCCCTAACAAGCTCTTATTGGACAGTTAATCTTAAATTATACTCCGTTATTATAGGATGTTGGATTGATCATTCAATGTGTTGTTTCTTGTGGTAATTAATTGTAACTTCTATTGTTTCTTTTCAGAGTGATTTAATGTGTGATTTGTGTTGAAGGGCAAAATAGTATTTATTTATCACTTGGGATACTTAAACTTGAATGTAACCACACTTACAAATAATTCATGGCCGATTGGAACATTGAATCCGTGTCATGGTGGATGCAAGGTTGGGAGAAAGTAGAATTGAATAATCAAGATGAAATGTCTTAGTTACTTCCCTGTTTACATGAAGGCATAGGAGAGCATGAAGACTTGAGTGCATTATTGAGCCGATATGTAATTCCTTATATATGCAAAAAGCCACATAGAACTAGTGAACAATCAGATTATCCATGACTTAAGAAATGTGACTTTTCTCGATATGTCATCCCAGTTATCCCTTAATTTTCGTTAAGATCGTTAGACGATTAAATATATATTTTAGTCTAAAAAATAAAAATCAATGTATATGCCTAAGGAAAATATTGTGAATAAATCTACCCCTTAACCCCACTTAGCAGAATAAAGCATATTGTTGATGTTAAGAAGGTTGAGATGCAGTGGAGTTAAAATTTAAAAAGGTTGTGCGTATTTTAGCTTAATGATTATTTTTATTTAGATACAGTAAAATTATTTGAAGATGATATAATTATTTTTAAAAATTTGTATTTTCTTAAGCATTCAATATTAATAATTTATATACGATCAAAATATTCAATTCGTTAATGCTGCCTCAGCCCACTGTAGATCCAATGACTTTAATTTATCTGTCACTTTTTAAGTTGAATTTTTTGTAATAATTTTGAATTTTTCCTTTAAATTATTTTCTCACCAACACCCTTGTCTAGTTGTCAGTTAAAATATTTTATAATTTATAAAAGTTGAAATTTGAAGTCTTTCTCCCAAAATTTGTTTCCAAAAAATGCTCAGTACTGTATAAAAATTGGTCCCTTTTTTTTGCCCAAAATATAAGAATTGGTCTTTAGTCTCCTGATATATGTCTTAAACTCGATCCCACGAATATTTTTTAATAAGGTTACATTTAATAAAAGGATATGTAAGATGTACAGCAGAATTTATGAATTTATTATTCATACACACATATATATGTACTACTACCCCCAACCTTAATATAAAAGTTAGTTGATTAATTTGAGAAGATTAAATAAAATTAATCAAGTTAGTTATTTGTAATAAATATGTGTTATCTTTTTAAAAATATCTTTACTAATTATATGTATTAGCTAAAACTATTATTTGATAAAATTTTTAACATGTACAATTACTACAAGAGCTACTTTGAAAAAAATGGATAAACATGAGAGACAAAATAAATTGAGGTCTTATATTTAGAACTAAATTAAAAGTTAAACTAGCTCTTATATTAAGTATCGAAAATAGTACTTGCTATCTTTAATATTAGACCTAGTTCACTAATTTTGAAAGATTAAAGAAATTACTAAATCTTGATCCCATGGATCTCTGTTAGCAATGTTGCATTTAATAAAAGGATATGTAAGATGTGCGGCACAATTTATGAATTTATGATTCACACACACATAATATGTATATATATACACACTACTACCTTCAACCTTAATATAAAAACTAGTTGTTTAATTTGGAGAGATTAAATAAAATTAATTAAGTTAATTATTTATAATAAATAGCTAAAACTATTATTTGATAGAGTCTTTAACAAGTGTAACTACTATAAGGGCTACTTTGCCCAAAAAAAAGGGAGGGATAAATATAAGAGATGAAGTGAATTAAGGTCTTATATTTAAAATTAAATTAAAAGTTAAACTAGCTTTTATATAAGGACCAGAGGTAATACTTGCCATCTTTAATATTAGAACCAGTGTACTAATGTTGAGATATTAAAGAAATTACTAAATTATTTAATTATAACATATATTGCATGATCTGTCTAAAATACTTATATATATCGTTAGATTACAAGTAAGGCAAATTAATTCGGAGAAAAATAATAAATATAAATATTTTAAAGTAATTTTTTTAATTTTTCTAAATCAACCAACTGAAACAGTCCTAATTATAAGACCTCATGTGTAAACTACAAGCAAGATCTTTAAAAGGAATTGATGTCATTTACTTTATAATTCATAATTGTTGCGGTTTCCAACATTCAGATTTGCCTGATCAAGGTCAGGACTCCTAAATTTGTAAGCGGAATATATTTAGGTGGGCTCGATTGGGTCAACTTGCTCAATTGACTCAATGTGTTGGGATTATAATTGTAACTCAAACATCATTATCTTTTTTATAAAAAAAAAAAGCCTTTATTTCAGTCAACTCAGTCTATTTTATTTTTGTTTTTATTTTTCAAATTAAAAGTCCAAATGAAAACCCTACGTTTTTTTCTCAAATAAAGAATGTATCATTTATATAAATCGAGTATGCAGGCATTAGAATGTAGCAAGAATTAATTCTGAGGGCACGACACGAAGATTGATATATAGATAAAACTATCAAAACCGGTTGAATAATTAATTCATCTTTTTTACCCCATTAACAACTAAGTTACGAAGAAAATTGGAGAAAACCAAAGGAAAATTTGGACCCACAAAAATCCTTTCCTAGGGATGTCTAAAACCCCAATGCATCTTACCAAAAAGAGAAAATAAAAAAAATCAAAAAAACCAATGCATCAGAAGAGTGGCTTTGCCCCCTACAGATAAAATCTATAAATCAACCATTAAAAAGACAAATATTTGAAGCCAAATTATAGATTTTTCTTTCACATGTTATAATTAGAACAAACAACTTGATGTAAAAACAAAAAAAATTGATCAAGTGATGGGTTGGAAAAGATTAGACATTTCTGAAGATACTTGGATATCTTTTCTTGGCCAGGCACCGCTAATACAAGTTTTTTGCTCTTAGGTTCTATGCTCTGGCATTGTAAAGAGAAACAAGTATTGCCATCCGTGCTTCAAGAAATAGTATATGCCCATTCACTGGGAAAACGGACACTTCAAACACAACGCGTACCAGAACTACTCAAGTCACACATTTGTTATTGGTTGATGATTTTGCACGGCCACATATTAGTTATTTAGTACTACCTCCATTCCTTAATATAAGAGTTAGTTGACTAATTTGAGTAGATTAAAGAGATTTGTTGATTTAATTATTTATAATAAATATGTATTATCTTTCTTAGAATACCCTTACTAATCATGTGTATTAGCAAAAACTATTATTTGATGGAACCTTTAACATGTACAATTACTACATAAACTATTTTGGAAGAAAAAAAGAATAAATATGAGAGGCAAAATGGATTGAGATCTTATATTGAAGACTAAATTAAATGTCGAACTAACTCTTATATTAAGTATCAGAGATAATATTTACTAAAAGGAACAAACACTCAAAAGGTACCAGGCATGAAATTAAAGTATCTATAGTTGCAATGTCATGTGCCATCCAGTATGTGTCAAAACATGGATACAACTCCATAATTGAAACCTGTACTTTTTTTTCTTTTTTGGCCAACACATTTGTACTTCATAATATGTGTCTCTTAAGTCTGTTCATATCCCAATATCTCATATGCTAGCATATGTGCGAAATATAAAGGGAAGGATCTAGGCAACTTTTGACTAACTGTTATGTGATGAGCTCAATAGTCACCAATCTACTTTTTACAATCAAAATCAGCTCAAGTTAGTTCTGACCTGCAGTTGATTTTAGAAAGCCCAAAGTTCAGAAACAGAAAAGTCTTCAGATCCAAAACACGAGCAGAGCCAAAAATGAAAATTAAGTAATATTAAGTGTTCCGACCCCTTGCTTGAAATTGGAGTAGTATAACTGCAACATGATAGGAACCTGTGCGGATATACTGGAAATAGCAGAAACTGAGTGCGGGTCAAAGGAAAATGCTGAGATATTGATATTAATATCTAAGAACAGAATCAGCGTTACAATAGGGACTTCACTGATTCTAATCAAAATCCTATTCCCTATTACAATCAAGAAATACAATGAACAGAACACTCCAGAGGCCAATCCTCTCCAAATATAAACATAGTGCCCCACAAGAGAAACAGACACCAAAATGCAAGCAACAACATAAAGTGACAAAAGTATCCCTGACCCTGGTGTCCCTTTGACTTTCCTTTTATGGGTCTGACTAAACCCAGCAGCTGTGTCACAATATGTATGGGCCTCCGCCACAATGAGTGATTAACAAAGCTAGCATTTGCAGTGCTACCAAACATAGTTGAAACCAGGCCAACATGAATATCACAATTTGATTGACCTGTGAAGTGCTCCACAGTTTCTACTATAAGTGGACTATGATTCTCAATTCTAGACTGCAAAATAATTCAAATTTTCCATATTATGAACACAAATCTAAAAAGTCTTGCGTGCCATATACATTTTTAATCCTAGTATATATTCAAGCTATTACGAAAACTTCAACTGCAAAGGGTTAGATAGCCTTCTAGAGGATGAAATATAATCTATTCAATAACAACGTAACAAGAGTAGTTGTTCCCAGGTGGCATGATACTTCATTAATTCCAATATGCTATGAAGTTCAGAGATCCATTGAGAAGTTACAGTCTGGTCGAGTGCCCGATTTAAGGAAAACAAAAGATAGCTTACAAAATTATTATTCCAGATTGGGAAAAAAGAATTAAAAGAAGAAGCTAAAAAGAAAATCCAATTTACATTATCCCTGCGCACGCAGTAATGATGATAAAGAAATGAAGTTATAACTTATACCTTTGCGAATGAAAATGAAATAATTCACAAAGAGAGAGAATGTGGTTAGAAAATTACTAAGAAAACCAAACCAAGTGAAACAATTGAACATGCAAAGATAACATTATTGCACATGGAAATAAGAAAGCAATGACTTATACCCATATGTCAATTGAGAAAACCTTCAAGGAAACCATAAAATCTTTAAAAGGAGGAGAAAAGCATAGTATGTTCAGCAAATTGTGCCCTCTAAATGGAGATGGCGTGATATTATGCAAGAAGTGAAAATTAGGTCAAGGAAACCTGGCAATTAATTCCAAAAATGATGCATAATAACCTTCTCATTTTTTACCAAAGTATTGATATCTGATCAGCAGAAAAATTTCAAGCATGCCCTGTAAAAATAAACCCATTAGGACTGATGGCACATTACTAATATCACATATGCAAATATTGAAGATCAAAGCAAAGAGTACTGACCTGTAAAAGCTTCAGGCGTATCGATATTAGCTCTAGAGGTGCTCTCATGGCCATGATTTTCTACACAATGCGAAAATGTAAACGAACAGCAATTCCATCGAAAATGCAAATTATGAAATTAAAACTTATTACATTTTGGGGGAAAAGAAACGAAAATTGTGCTCTGCATGCCATCAACCTGCAAGACTTGGTAACATATAATCATCCATGTGCTATAAAGTTTAAAAAGGTTAAGTTAATAATACTACCCATGATCCTTAATATAAGATCTAGTTGATCAATTTAAATAGATTAAAAAAGTTCATTAACTTAGTTATTTGTGATACATATGTGTTGTCTTCTCTAGAATACCCTTGCTAATTATGTGTATTAGTTAGACCTACCATTTGATGGAATCTTTAACATATGCAACTACTATAAGGACTACTTTAGGAAAAATGAATAAATCTGAGAAAAAAAGTAGATTGGGGTCTTATATTTAGGATTAAATTAAAAGTCAAATTAGCTCTTATATTAAGGACTAGAAGTAGTATATAACAAAATGGAAGTAAAACAATGCGCTAGCCAGCTTCTACTCAACCTTGGTTCAATACTTTGGCAAGCAGAAAGTAAAAGCTAAATTAGTTCTAGGTGCACCTGAAAAACCTTGATAACTGATCAAAATTCATTGCACGGGAATGTGCTAGACTGCTAGCTGGTTTATCTAACAGGTACAGCAAACACAGATTTGCATTCAAAATTTTCTTTCCAGTTTTCACCATAAGGATTTGAAGGAACGCCAAATTGTGAATGCCACTATATACATACCTTAAGACCAGAAAACTCTATCTGCACACTTTCAAGTAGTGAAAGCTAGATTTGTTGCGGGTGTATGCGAAAGATATTCAGAAACTGATAAATACAAATAATGAAATGATAGAGCCTCCATAGATGCAGTTTATATAATACCATCATATTTGAAGTAGACGGTTCTGCATAATATCTGTAATTATTCCATGATTTAACTATAAAGCAAGAAAATATAATCCTCTGTCAGAATCATAGCAAAAAGGCTTCTCAACTGGGACCCTTGTCGACTTATTACAGGATGAAGCTGATGAGCTTTCCCTTTCTACAGCATTCATAGATATAGGGAAGGGAATTCATAGATAAATTGGCCAACCAGAATCTCCCCTGCCCAGGAAAATCTATTTTCATAATCCCAACCAAGAAAATAACTTTCTAAACAAAAAAGCAGAATTCAAAATGCAAAAGCAAGATTGTGAACAAAATGTAAAAACCATATTAACCAGTGGCCTTCTGATTGTATTGCTCAACCAATGTCAAGTATTGTCTCCCATCTGCAGATGTAGATCCCCGCACAGTCTGAAAGTTTCATCACAGCCAGACACCCACCCACAGAGGGATGAGAAGGGAAGTAGAGAGAACAAAACAAAAAAGAACACATTAACGAAACAACATTAACGGATATGGATAAACATGGAGGGTTGATGGAGATGATGAAGTACGAAATGCGATAAGGTCTCTGTGTGATCATATTGCTTCCATTTTTTTTGGGAATAACAAGGCAAGCTAAGCTTGGAGAAACAGACTGAGTAGACACCATATTAAGGATGGGATAAAAATAGCATCCTGGGGTAAAAACTCTCCACTGAAGCTTGGAGGATCCTGAATATAAACCATTTACCTGCAGTTGCAATGCGCAGTTTTTGTGAGATAATCAGCACATTTCAGTGCCTCTCCATGAGTGTGAATGATCCCCACGTCCCAGTCTTATTTCAGAATGGAATTCAAATAATTTGGAATTCAACATTAATTTTGAATTCCAAAGTTTATCCAAAGCAACAATGATAAATGAAGGGAAAAGGTTCTGTAATTCAGCAGGCATTGCGTAATGCAACGGGGCTGAAGCGGTTGGAGAGAACATTGCAGAAACAATAGTAAATTATTCAATTTTTCTTTAGTTTATTGATTGATGATTGGACTGATCTGTGTGTAAAGACCCTTCACTTCTACCACGAGTAGATTATGATTCTGAATTCTGGAAGTTCAAAGAAGTTGAACTTCCCACATCATGAACACAAATCTGGTAAGTCTTGCTTGCCATGTACATATTTTTTATCCGCATCAATATTTAAACTCATCCAAAAACTTACTCTGCAAAGTGCTAGTTTATAGTTTCACACGCAATAGCATCAGCTACAAGAGTGGTATTGCATAGGTAAGGCCCCTTCCAACATCAAGTTTCGCTTGCAGGACCTAAAATTTACAAGAAACACAAAAGAAAAAAGAAACTAATGAGGACAAACATCACCTAGCAATACGAACAAAATAAAACAAAGCCGCGCAAAATTAGCACGAGAAAATTTTGAACTTTCTGATTATGAATAAACCAGTGATCAGTCGGAAGGACATTATCCACATCTGATGGTGCCAGAAATGGGGATAATTTCGGCTACGTTTGGATTGTCGTTACAAAAGTCAAAAGCGCCTTGGGAAGGGTGTAACTGAGGTTACCAGCTTATTTGAGTGAAAATGCATGTTTGGATGTGCTGCTTTTGCAACTGATTTATAAGCAAAAGTTGCTTATTTTTGAACGCTAGCTGAAAAAACTTCTCTATTAGCTTTTGCCGTTTATAACGTGGAGAGATAAAGAATGAAGATAAAAATAATGATAATGGTATTTAAGTAGGTTCTACCGTAATGCAATAATATGATATTTTTCTTTGGTAATAATTTAATTATTTTTTATTTAAGCAGGTCCTCACATTTTTTTACTCTGTCTCATCTGCTTTGTTAGTATAATAAGTTTTTATTCAGACCAAATGAATTTTAATTTATATTCACATTTGTCTATTATGTATATTTAATTAATTATCTACAATGTGTTTTCAAATTTTTCTCCATAACAAATATTTTTATTTTATAATTTCACAAATAAACTATTTATATTTTATCAGAATAATTTTATGTATTTTTTTAAAACTATTATCACATTAAAAATATAAAATTTCAAATATTACTATTTAATAAAGTTTATGTCTTTTTCAGTCATTTTACAACTAAACTAACTTTTCTATTAATCATCCAAACAACTTTTAACTTTTTCAACTGACTTTTTAAAAGTACCTCTCCAAACATACTCTAACTGACTTTTACTCTAACTTTAGTTACAAAAGTTAGTTGGTCTAGAAGTTAGTTTTGTCCAATGCTAATCTAAACATACCCTTCCTTCTTGATAACGGGAAAAAAGAATGGCCTCAACAGTTCAAATAAAGAAAAATGAGACAAGAATTGGACAATACATGGATGGAAAAAGCCTAATGGAGTTGCCGGGCAACTAGAATTCCCCCACGCCAGAATGCTATTTTTCATAATCTCAACCAGGAAAATAACTTGCTAAACAATAAGGCAGAACTCCAAAGATAAAGGCAACTTTGTAATCAAAACGTCAAAACCATATTAACCAGATTCCTTCTGATTGTGTTGCCCAGCCAATGGCAAGTGTTGTCTTCCCATTTGCAGATGTGAATCCCTGCGCAGTCCAAAACCTTCATCCCAGCCTCCCACACACCCATAGAGGGATGAGAAGCAGAGAGAACAAAACACAATAAAGAAACAAACATAAACGGATATAGACTTTATGGAGCTTATGGAGTCAGAAATGGGATAAGGTCTCCGCATGATCATATTGCTTCACAGTTCAGAATGGAAGTCAAACAATTTTACATTCAACACTATCCTACAGGGTTCCCGAAATGCACCCAGAGTGGTAACTAGCTAGCGGCAACTTTTTGACTGAAGAGTAACAAATTCATAGATAAGATGACCTTGAAACAGATGAACAATGATAGATGAAAGGAGAAAGGTTCAGTAACTCAGAAGGCTTTTCATATAGTGCTTGATGATTTTGAAATCTAAAAGTTCAAAGAAGTTGAACATCCCACATTATGAACACGAATCTGGTAAGTCTTGCCTGCCATGTATATATTTTTCATCCCAATCAAAAATTAAACTCATCCAAAAACTTACTCTGCAAAGTGCAAGTTTACAGTTTCACAAACAATGGCATCAGCTACAAGAGTAGTAATGCATATTGTGAACCACGGAAAGAATATATTTCTAACAAATAAATTTGATAAAAATAAAATCACCCAAAATCAATCGGGGTACTGGTCTCTCTGTAGACTAATAAATCTCACAACGTCCAACTATATACAGCTCTGCATGTCTCTGTTTTGGGGGTTAAAAACAGAGCAAATAAAATGATGTTGTAGGATGGTCTTTTTAATACATATATTATGAGAAGTGGAGGTAAAAAAATATTAATTTCTCATTCATTGTAAATATTGGTTTTGCATTCTTGATTGCCTCACAATGTTGAAATCTTTTCCACCTCAACAAAAGCAATCAGAGTCGCAGCCTTGTTCACCACCGGATGATTTGGGTCATCATGCCCCATATCCAGCAACATCAGATCAAAAGTTGGAAATTTAGTGTCTGCTATTCAAACTGTGACATCCAAAAAAGAATCCAATATTGAAAGAACGTCCTGCCATATAATATGCCTCAAATCAAAATGAAAGCGATTTCAATTAAATGAATTGCTTCTTAATAATAATAATATAAGAGGCACCTATCAAGTGTAATCCACATCTGGTTGTGGCAAAGAATTGAACAATACATGGCTGGAGAAACCTCGTTTAAGGATTGGGGAAAAAAAAGAAAAGAAAGTGTTGGACGCATTTTCCAGTAGAATAACAGCTGGATTACAACTGCTCTAAGACATGTAAGATAGCCTTTGTATAGACAAGAAAAAGGAAACAAAAAACAAAAAGTACATTAGAACACCTAAATTGAGGTACTAGTATCCTTCTGAATAAATATTCTCCACTAATGATTGAATATAACATTATTAGATTGGTAGGCGTGGCTGCATTGTTCTTGGCTGGGGGCGACGTGTATTGCCATATGTTGCATGAAGTTTACTGAGCAGCTTAAAGAGGCCTCCCATGAATAATAGCATAAAGAAAATGGAAAACCACGGAAGCCGCAGAGCCAAAGATACCAGAGTGGCAACAGCCAGAGAGCCAAACAGAGTCATGAGCGCTTCAAACAGAGAAGCAAAACCAGGAAACAGGAACTTGGCAGCCAGAGCCAAGTAATATGCTAAGGCACATATGACAGAAGCCATGGAAATCCATGAACTCTGTATCTGAAGGTAGCTGAGTAGAGTTTGAAGCACAGGAAGCAAGTTGAAATTGGAGGAAAAGGATTCCCGGGGGCAATTGAAGATATTGACATTGACGAAGAACACTGTTCTTCCCGGATAGAAGTTGGTGCGGCTATGGCTGTTCCTTCTGCTCTGTTGGCTATATAGAAGTCAGAAGAAAAGATGAAATCAATATAAAATGATCATGCGCGTGCCCTTTCCTTTCCAGTGCATAAACTATAAAAGGCCTAAGCAGTACTTTTGAAAATGCATATTATTGGAAGGGGAATATAATAATGGATAAAGGGAACATTGAAAGACCTCATGAATTGCGGTGTTGGCCATGGATAACTGCTGTGGTTTGCCTCCGTAGCTAAGCTCCGGCTGGGACCATATTCATTCTGGTTCTCGCCCTCCGATGACGACAGGAACGGCGACGGCATCGGCGACGGCCTGGTTAACAACATTAAGGTTGCTAGCTTTTCTTTTACACCTTCCAGCCATTGTTTCACCGCATTCATCTTCAATTTAATGTATTTTTTGATATGAGTTAGGCTTGAGTATTTGGGACTGGAGTATATAGTGTAGTAGTGGTTAAACTAGTGTTTTAAATAAATAAATGGGGAAGGAGGATGGAATCCGGAAAGAAATTCTTGAGGGAGATACCCAACTCGCGTCCATGATGAACAACAATTATAAGTGGGGCCTTATTCCATCTTTAATTACAGAAATACCATGTACACGCCCGATGCTCTCCGTGCAGAGGGCCGTATACAGTGCTCATCAGGTGATGAGCACCCAATGCTCATCAGATCTGGACTGTCCAGATCTGATCTAGACGGTTTATATTTAATTTTATATTTAATTTTATTTTTTTTAAAATAATTATTTTAATAGGTATAAGATAAAAAATAAATATAATCTCCTAACTATCATTTTTTAAAAATATTTTTTTTCTATTTTAAAATAATTATTTTAAAATATTAAATCTGGACCGTTCAGATTAGATCTGAACGGCCCAGACCGGTGCTCATCACCTGATGAGTACTGTATACGACCCTCTGCCCGGAGAGCATCGGCGTGTACATGGTATTTCTGTAATTAAAGATGGAATAAGGCCCATTTAATAATTGTTGTTCATCATAGACGCGACAATAGTATCTCCCTCAAAAACTTCTTTCCGGATCCATCCTCCTTCCCTCATTTATTTATTTAAGCCATTAGTTTAACCACTATTACACTATATACTCCACTCTCGAACTTCCCCTGCCTCCCGTCTTTCTCTCCAGTCCCATCCTTGGCTTCCATGGCCCCCTCTTCCTTCCTTCTCCTCCTTTTCTTGCTCGGTCTCTCCTCAATTATGGCCAAGAAGACTTACATTGATAATGATTTGATTTTTTAAATATAAATCACTTACAGTATATTTAATATTTATTTTTTAATTTTATTCTTATTTAATTATTATTAGAAAAAGCAAAAAATGGAGATATGATAATGATTTGTATGTGTAAAGAGAGAGAAAACTATTATGCATAAAATTAAAAAAATTTGTTAATTTAATGTATTTTTTTATATGGAAAAATATATTACAAATGACTTGGTACTAGAATGGCATATTTCTCTTTGGCCAAAAAAAAAAAAAAGAATGGCATATTTCTCCCAGTTTTTTTTAATTTTTAACAATTTTAAACTCCCTCCCCCAGTAGAGAAGGAAATATGCTCAACACCACAAACCTATCCACCTCTTCATGCTACTTTTAAGTGTGACATCCAAAAAAGAAGTCAATATTAAAAAAATGTCCTGCCACATGGTAGTATGTTTCAACTCAAAATGAGAGCGATTAAATTAAATGAATTGCTTCTTAATATTAATATCAAAGGCACTTATTAAATATAGCCTTATTATTATATCTATATCTACTGCAAAATCGATAAAATGAGTTTTGGTGCTCATCATTTACTAAATTTTGATTACTGAAAATAAAAAAAATGGTTTAGGTTTAATGTTACTTTTATTTACTCTATATTTTATCAGAAAAATTTTAAAAATTATTTTCTAATTTTCAATTATAAAAAGTTATTTTTTATTTAAAAATTATATTTTTGAACTTTAAATCTGAACTCAACTTAAATTAGATGGTTCAATTTTATCACTAGAATGAGCAAGAAACAGAACTATAAATTTGAGGACATGTTACTATGATAAAATTGTTGAAAGGTACTGCGTATTTTCAAGTATTAACAATATAAATTGTTTAGGATAAAATATAATCATCATTAATTAATTCATATGATATGACCAAAAAGCAAAAACTCTCGGCCTAAAAATAATGGATGCAGTAAGTAGAATAGCTGCAGCATTTGAGCAAAAAACAAATGTAGTAAACAAAAATACAAAATCATGAACTACTACCTCTTGTTTTTAACATAAGATTTACTTAGTTAATTTGAGTGAATTAAAAAACTTGTTAAATTGGTTATTTATTAAGAATATGTTAGTTTTCCTAATATATCCTCTTAAATCATTTACATTAAAACAATCACTCAGACTCGATACAAACTCTCTTAATGTGTGTAATCAATAAAAATAGTTTGAAAAAAAAAATGATAAGTATAAGACATAAAATGAATTAATATCTTATATTAGAGACCAAACTCAACCCCTAACAAGCTCTTATTGGACAGTTAATCTTAAATTATACTACGTTATTGTAGGATGTTGGATTGAATGACAATTTGTTGTTTCTTGTGGTAATTAATTGTAACTTATAGTGTTTCTTCTCAGAGAGATTTAATGTGTGTTTGTATGTTGAAGAGCAAAATGGTATTTATTTATCACTTGGGACACTTGAAACTTGAATGTAACCACACTTACAAATAACTCATGGCGGCTTGGAACAGTGAATTCGTGTCATGGTGGATGCAAGGTTGAGAGAAAGTATAATTGAATAATCAAGATGAAATGTCTTAATTAGTTCCCTTTTTACATGAAGGCATAGGAGGAGCATGAAGAGTTAAGTGCATTATTTAGCCGATATGTCATTCCTTATGTGTGCAAGAAGTCACATAGAAGTAGTTAACAACCAGATTATCCATAACTTAAGAAATGTGACTTCTCTGGATCTGTCCTAGTTATCCTTTAATTTTCTTTAAGGTCATTAGATGACCAAATCTATATTTTAACCTAAAAAAAAAAGTAAAAATCAATGTATATACCTAGGGAAAATATTGTGAATAAGTCTACCCCTTAACCCCACTTAGTGAAATAAAGCATATCATTGATGTTATGAAGGTTGAGATGCAATAAAGTTAAAATTTAAACAGGTTGTGCGTATTTTAGCTTAATGATTATTTTTATTTACATATATTAAAATTATTTGAAGATGATATAATTATTTTTTAAAATTTGTATTTTCTTAAGCATTCAATATTAATAATTTATATACATCAAAATAATCAATTCGTTAATGCTGCCTCAAGCTATTGTAGATCCAATGGCTTTAATTTATCTGTCACTTTTTAAGTCGAATTTGTTGTCATAACTTTGAATTTTTCATTAAAATTATGTTCTCACCAACACCTTTGTCTAATTGTCAGTTAAAATATTTTATAATTTATAAAAATTGAAATTTGAAGTCTTTCCCCCAAAATTTGTTTCCAAAAAATGCGCAGTACCGCATAAAAAATGGTCTTCAGTCTCCTGATGTATCTCTGAAACTCGATCCCACGAATCTTTGTTAGCAAGGCTACATTTAATAAAAAGATACGTAAGATGTGCAGCAGAATTTAGGAATTTATGATTCGCGCGCGCACACACACGCTCTCTCTCTCTCTCCCCCCTACCTCCAATCTTAATATAAAAAGCTAGTTCATTAATTTAGAAAGATTAAAAAAATTAGTTAAATTAGTTATTTATAATAAATAGGTGTTATCTTTTCTAAAATATCCCTACTAATAATGTGTATTAGTTAAAATTATTATTTGATAAAATCTTTAAATATGAAAGACAAAGTGGGTTAGAATCTTATATTGAGAGTCAAACTAGCTCTTATATTAAGAATTGGAGGTAGTACTTGCTATCTTTAATATTAGACCCAGTTCACTCATTTTGAGAGATTAAAGATATTAATAAATTACTTAATTATAGCATATATTATATTATCTATCTAAAATATTTATATGTATCATTAGATTATAAGTAAGGCAAATTAGTTTTAAAAAATGATAAATATAAATATTTTAAAATAATTTTTTTATTTTTTCTAATTAGACAATTGGGGCAGTCCTAATTATGATATCTCATTTATAACTACAAGCGAGATCCTTAAAAGGAATTGATATCATTTACTTTATGCTCCTCTAATCCTCAATATAGGACCTAATTATTGAGTTATTTTGGTTCTAAATATAAGACTTATTTCTCATAGTTATTAGTTATTTTGGTCAATGTGTTTTTGAAAAGAAGGACACGGATGCTTATGAATGTGTGGGCAGAGCAATGAGATTGGTACGTGACTTCTGGGAGGCTGATGCTAAGAGGAAAAAGAGGTGTGTATCAGATAAGGTTGTGGCAAGGAAGCTGAACTGGATACTGCCTGAGAAGAATACTATTAAATTGAATATTGATGCAGCTTTTAGTAAAGAGAGAGGAAAAGCCTCCGTAGGCATGGTTGCAAGGAATGATAAAGGTAGCTTTGTTGGTGGTTTTGGGAAGGAGGTAGTAGCAGGTTCTGCGTTCATGGCTGAAAGTATGGCTCTGCTCGGGGCTTTAGATTGCTTTGATAAATATAGCAGTGGGAGAGTAGTGGTGGAGACCGACTGTCAAGTGCTATTTGACAAGCTTCAGAAAAAGGAGATAACAGGATGTGAGTGGGGCTGTGAGGATATTCTGCAGAAGTGTCTCGTCTTGCTTGAGAATAGGAATAATTGGGTTCTGTCTTTAGTTGCAAGGAAAGGGAATAAGGCTGCTGATCATTTGGCGGCTGGAGTTTTGAGAAGAGTGGTACCGCAAGGATGGTTCAATGAACCACCACTTTCTCTGGAACCTTTGTTGCAGTTAGATTTAGTACACAGACTGGATGAGGAGGAGGGTAGGACTGGTGTTGGTTAACTACCACCTTCTCCACCTTTTCCTTTCTGTTTCGGTTTTTTCTGTCTTTTGGTACCTTCTTTTGCCACTTCTGTTTGGCTTTATGTCAGTTAGTAGGTGTACCGTTTCGTGCTTCTTAATAATATGGACTATTCAGCTCAAAAAAAAAAAAATCACTCTTATTTATACCTTCTCAACCATAATCAAGTAAAGAAAGAGTGGGGATATTAAGAAAGATGATAATAGTGTCTTAGGAAAAACATGTTATATTTTTCATAATTAACTAACTTATCTAACTTTTTTAATCTAATCAAATTAGTTAAATAAATTTTACATTAAGGACCGGACGAGTGGTATTCATAATTGTTTCGGTTTCGAACATTAATATCAGATTTTCCCGATCAAGGTCAAGACTCCTAAATTTTGAGCAGAATATAGTTAGTGGGCTCAGTTGGGTCAACTAGCTCAATTGACTCAATGTGTTTGGATTATAATTGTAACTCAAACGTCATTATTTTTTTTAATTAAAAAAAGTCTTTATTTCAGTCAACTCAGTCAATTTTATTTTCCAAATTAAAAGTCCAGAGGAAAACCCCACTTTTTTTTTCCAAATAAAGAACGTATCATTTATATAAATCGAGTATGCATGGATTAGAATGCAGCAAGAATTGATTTTGAGTGCACGACACGAAGATAGATATATAGATAAAATTATCAAAGCCGGTTGGGTCATTAATTCATCTTTTTTACCCCATTAACATCTAAGGTACGAAGACAATTGGAGAAAACCAAAAGAAAATTTGGACCCAGAAAAATCCTTTCCTACGGATGTCTAAAACCCCAATGCATCAGAAGAGTGGCTCTGCCCGCTGCAGATAAAATTCATAAATCAACCATTAAAAAGACAAAGACTTAACGCCAAATTACATATTTTTCTTTCACATGTTATAATGAGAACAAACAACTTGATGTGAAAAAAAAATTGATCAAGTGATGGGTTGGAAAAGATTAGACACTTCTAAAGATACTTGGATATCTTTTCTTGGCTGAGGCACCGCCAATACAGGTTTTATGTTCTTGGGTTCCATGCTCTAGAATTGTAAAGAGAAACAAATATTGCCTTTCATGCTTTAGGAAGTAGTATATACCAATTAATTGGGAAAACGGACACTTTAAACACAATACATAACAGAACTCAATTATCACACATTTGTTATTCGTTGAGGATTTTGCATGGCCATATATTAGTTATTTAGTACTATCTCTGATTTTTAGTATAAGAGCTAGTTGACTAGTTTGAGTAAATTAAAAAGGTTTGTTAAGTTAACTATTTGTAATAAATAGATATTATCTTTTCTAAAATATCCTTGCTAATCATATGTATTAGCAAGAGCTATCATTTGATAAAACTTTTAACATGTGCAACTACTATAAGGACTAATTTAAAAAAATAAATAAATATGAGAAACAAAATAGATTGAGATCTTATATGTAGGACTAAATTAAATATCAAACTAGTTCTTGTATTAATGATCGAAGGCAGTATTTACTAAAAAGAACAAACACCCAAAGGTACAAGGCATGAAATTAAAGCATCTATATTTGCAATTTCATGTGCCATCTATTATATGTCAAAACATGGATACAACTCAATAATTGACACCTGCACCTTTTTTTTTTTTCCCGGCCAACAAATTTGTAGTTCACAATATATGTCTCTTAGGTTTGTTCATATCCCTATATCTCACATGCTAGCATATGTGCCAAATCTAAAGGGAAGGATCTAGGCAACTTTTGACTGACTGTTGTCTGATGAGCTCAATAGTTACCAGTGTACTTTTTACAATCAAAATCACCTCAAGTTAATTCTGACTTGCAGTTGAGTTTGCCCAAAGTTCAGAAACAGAAGAGTCTTCAGATCCAATTCCAAGTTCCTAACAAGATCTCTGTTATTCTAAAAACATTCTCAATTCAATACATTTTCAGGGGAGTCAGTTGATGGTGGAGAAATACAGATTTGTTATCCTCCATTCCTTAACAACTCTTTTGATATTGCCAACATCATCTTCTTCTTCCTTGAACTCGTGTCATTTGACGCTGCAGACTTCAATGGAGATGGAGGTGGTGGATGATCGTGGGCAAGATCAAGATGAAGAGGTCGTCGGTGGTGGAGAAGATGAATTCGCCGGTGGTAGATTGATGCCGACGATGACGGGAAAGGCAGAGATGATGGGTGCTTAGTATTAGAGAAAGAGAGGACGATAGTGGATACCGGACATGGGAGGGGGAGAGGATATTTTTATTAGGACGAAATAGAAATTTACAAAAGACAGCAGCTCTTCAATCAGCATTCATAGACCGTAGAAATTCTCATTACCAAAAAGAAATGTGCATTTCTCATTGTCAGTGCAATTTTTATTACCATTGGCAGCTCTAATCAAAACATACTTTTCATGGTAATGCGATTGAGATGTAAAGGGGTGGAATCAAAGGCGCTCTATAATTTTTCTGATTATGTTATTTACAATTTACAAGTTTTTTTTTTTTGTATCGGCTATATGATGTGTTTTAGGAGACATTTAAGTTTATATATTTTTTGCCTCTAAAAAAGAAACAATTTTTTTTTGTTAGCTTTCTATTACTATCGACTTTTAGCCAATTTTTATCTATCTTTTATACAATTTTTATTACAAGTCTTTAAGTTTTAAAATAAAAACTTTAAAAAATAGATGGGATGTTCCTGTCCCATCCCGAACAGGACAGAATATCATTGGGATAGGATGGGATGCAGGATGAAAAAGCTGTCCCATCCAAGTTATCGGGATAGGAAGGATAGGGTTGTTCCGGTCCTATCACGTTCTACAAACATTGCTAATTAATAATTTATATATTATCAAAATATTCAATTCGTTAATGCTGCCTCAACCCATTGTGGATCCAATGACTTTAATTTATCTGCCACTTTTTAAGTCGAATTTCCTGCCATAATTTTGAATTTTCGATTAAAAGCATTTTCTTAACAACACCTTGTCTAGTTGTCAGTTTAAAATATTTTATAATTTATGAAAAAAAATGAATTTGAAGTCTTTCCGCCAAAGTTTGTTTCCAAAAAAATTCTCAGTACCGCATAAAAATTTGTCTTTAGTCTCCTAACATATGTCTCCAACTTGATCGGACCAATATTTGTTTGCAAGGTTACATTTATTCCAGCAACTTAAAGTATTTTGTCAAGTGCGTTCAACACCTTAAAATATTTTATAATGTGTCCAACATTTTGATGTTTTCAGGGGTATCGAGTATTTTAAAAATATTTTGTAGTGCATCTAACACCTTAAAGTATTTTTTCAAATGTGTCCAATATCCTAAAACATATTAGAAAATACTTTATAGTGCGTGATATATGTGTATTTAACAAGTCTTTTGATGAGTTAATGAAGAAATTAAAATTATTTATAAAATAATACTTTAAAAGCACAATTGCTTCTGAAAAAAATTAATATTTTAAGAATAAAATTGTAAAAATATTTTAGAATGCTAGATATATTTGAAAAAATATTTCAGACCTTAAAGGATGTGCAAGACGTGCAGCAGAATTTATGAATTTATGTTTCATATATATATATATATTTAATTAAGAAAATTGAATTGATGTCACTTTATTGTATTTATAATTGTCAGTTTCGAACATTAATCTTAGATTTGCCTTATCAAGGTCAGGACTCCTAAATCTGTAAGCAGAATCTACTTAAGGGGCCGGGTTGGGTCAGCTAGCTCAATTGACTCAATCCATTGTAACCCCAACGTCTTCATTTCAGTCAACTCAATCTACTTCATTTTCGTATTTATTTTCCAAATTAAAAGTCCAAATGAAGACCCCGTTTTTTCCAATAAAGAATGCATCCTTTATACAAGTCGAGTCTGCGTGGATTAGACATTACTAAGAGCTTCTGAGTGCATGACACGAAGATAGATATATAGACAAAATTATCGAACCCGGTTGAATAATTAATTCATCTTTTTTACACCATAAACAACCAAGTTACGAAGAAAATGGGAGAAAAAGCAAAGAAAATTTGGACCCAGAAAAAATCCTTATCAGACATGTCCAAAATCCCCCAACGCATCAGAAGAGTGGCTCTGCTCCCTGCAGATAAAATTCATAAATACACCACGACGACCTGACGCCACGCCACATTATATATTTTTCTTTCACATTATAATTAGAACCAAAAAAAAAAATTGATCAAGTGATGGGTTGGAAAAGATTGGATATCTTCTCTTGGCCGAGAGACACTGCCAATAGAGGTTTTCTGCTCTTAGGTTCCATGCTCTAGCATTGTAAAGAGAAACAAGCATTGTGGACCATGCTCCGGGAAATAGTGTATACCATTTCATTGGAAAAACGGACACTTCAAACACAACACATAACAGAACTCAAATCCCACATTTGTTGTCGGTTGAAGATTTTGCATGGCCAAATACTACTTATTTACTAAAAGGAACAAATACTCACAGGTGCAAGGCATGAAAAAGGTATCTATAGTCGCAATTTGATGTGCCATCTAGTATCAGTGTCAAACATGGATACAACTCCATAATGGAACCACTTGTACTTCATACGTCTCTGTAGTTTGATCAAACCTAATAGATCAGATGCTAGTATACTTGCAAAATCAAAAAAGAGAGGGTCTAGACAGCTTTTGATTAACTGTTATCTGATGAGCTCAATAGTTACCAATCTACTTTTTACAATCAAAATCAGCTCAAGTTAATTCTAACTTGCAGTTAGGTTTAGAAAGTCCAACGTTATTCACAAAAACAGAGAGGTGTCCAGATCCAAAACACACCTGAGCAGAACAAAAAATGAACGAAGAACACAAAATCAACAAACTATGTCGATTTAGAATCCAGAATATCAACCAAAGGAAGCAAAAGAACCATTGATTTGTAATCCCCCCGGTAAACCTGCCATTTCTTGCCTGCTTCATTGATGCCTCCTTGTCATCAACATCATTGGGTGGATCAGGGAGAGGACTGATTGTTGGCCCCCTGCTTAACATTGGAATATGCATAACTGCGACACCTATGGACCTTCGAACAATGATTCATTAACAAAGCTAGCATTTGCAGTGCCACCAAATATGAACCTTGCACTTGAAACCAGCCCAACTTCAATATAACTCAATATAATTTGATTAACATGTGAAATTTCCCTATCATGAATACAAATCTGATAAGTCTTGCCTGCCATATGTATTTTTAATCCTAACAAATATTCAAACCATCATAAAACCTTAAACTGCCAAGGATTGGACAGCCTTTTACAGAATAAAATATAACTTATTCGATAACAATGTCATGAGAGCAGTTACTGCCAAGTGGCATGATGCTTCATCATTAATTCCAATATGTCATGAAGTTCTGACATCCATTAAGAAGTTACAGTCTGGTCGAGTGCCTGATTAGAGGTAAACACAAGAAAACCTACAAAAATATCATTCCAGCTTGTGAAAATAGCATTTAAGAGAAGAATCCAGAAAGAAAATCCAATTTAAATCATCCCTGAACGTGCATCAATAACGATAAAGAAATGAAGTTAGACCTCTGCGCACAAAAATGAAATAATTCATGGTGAGAGAGAATACGGTTAGAAAATTAATAAGAAAAAAAAAACAAGTGAAACAACTAATTATACAAAGATAACTGTATTGTGCATGAGTTAAGACCAAATGTTAATTCAGAAAACCTCCGAGGAGACCATAAAATCTTTAGGAGGAGAAAAGCATAACATGTTCAGCAAATTGTGCCCTATAAAGGAAGAAGTCGTGATAATATGCACGAGAAATTAGGTCAGGAAAACTTGGCAATCAATATAAAATTGTAATGAAGCCACAGGCTATACAAGTACTACCTCCGATCTTTAATATAATGACTAATTTGACTTTTAATTTGATCCAAAATATAAAATCTTAATCCACTTTATTTCTCATATTTATACATCTTTCGCAAGGTAGTCCTAGTAGTAATAACACATGTTAAATGTTTCATCAAATAATATTTGATTAGCAAGGGTATTTTAAGGAAGACAATACATATTTCTTACAAATAACTACCTTAACTAATTTTCTTAATTTACTCAAATTAGTCAATTAACTCTTATATTAAGGATCGAGGGTAGTATTATTCAATCACCAAAATAGCTTCACAGCAATGGAGAATTGCAGAGAACACAAGCAAAACGATAATACTCTGCACATTAGAGAGGCACAGAACTCTCCTACACAATTCTCAGCTTTTCCATGCCTGCCTCACACAAACAACCCAACATATATATTCACCCCTTTCTACAACTAACTCTTATGAATACCAAATAATACCTTGTCACATAAAAAACACTACACATCAGAACTGGACTTTTTCTTCTCCCTAACATATGTCAGCTGTTGCCCGTGCTCAACAAATTTCTAAACCAATGCATAATAACCTACTCATTTCTTACCAAAGTATTGATATCTAATCAGCAGAAAATTTCAAGCATGCCCTGTAAAAATAAACCTGAGGACTGATGGCACATTACTAATATGGCATGTGCAAATATTAAAGATCAAAGCAAAGAATATTGAACTGCAGCATGAGCATGATGATGCTGAGCACCGACTGTGAAATGAACAAAAGCTTCAAGGATATATCAATATTAGCTTTGGATGTGCTCTCATGTCCATGATTTTCTACAAATTGTGAAAAAGTAAAGGAACAACTCCGTCGGCAATTGCAACAAAATAAATTAGAACTTGTTACGTTTTGAAAAATATGTAAATTGTACTCTGCATGGCATCAACTCAGTGTTTGTCGATATTAGTAAATTAGATTTATTCACATCAAGCTCTTCAAGTGCTCGATCACATTGCAATTATTTTTGGGGAAAATTGCAAAACTCACATCAAGCTCTTCAAGTGCTAGATCGCATTGCAATTATGTTTTGGGAAAATTGCATTGATGTTTCACAAAAGACAAAATACTACAAAAGTCCCTAAAAATCTTATAATTGCTTTGGAATCTCAAAGGGACTTGACTGCAATAATGAAAAAGTTGAAAAACCTTGTTACTTCTAATAACTTGGGGGGGGGGGGAACTGAAAAGAGAAAGTTGTCAATGTATGCCGCAATAGTTGTCAATATTGCTACTTCACTTGTTAATTTATCTGCTAGTATAAGTTTAGAAGAATGTGATTTCAAGTTACACAAGGACAAGTAATGTTAAGATATCCTGTGGATTAATACTTTTTTATGATAATGTGATGTAATATTGTCAACTAAAGTCAATTATCACCCATAATGACAAGTAATTTCATATGAGTGATAATTGACTTTTAATAACTACATTATATCACATTATTATCAAGAAGTATTAGTCTACACGATATATCAATAGTAGTTGTCATTATGTAACTTGAAATCACATTTTTTCAAACTTATACTAACAGATAAATTGACAAGTAAAGCAGCAATATTAACAATTATCGTGGCCTACATTGACAATTATCGGGGCCTACATTGACAACTCTTTTTTCAGCGTTTTTTTTTTTTGTCCAAGTTACTAGGGACAACAAGGTATTTTCAACTTTTTCATTATTGTGTCAAGTCTCTTTGGGAATCTAGAGCAATTATTAGATTTCCAGGGACTTTTTTGCAGTATTTTGTCTTCCGCCAGATCTCATTGCAATTTTCCCTTATTTTTTCCCCAAACAGAGTAGGTAGCTACACAGCCTGCAAGACTTGGTAACGTATAATCACCTTAATGCTATAAAGTTAAAAGAAATTAACAAAATGTAACAAAACAGAAGTAAAGCAAGGTGCTAGCTAGCTTCTACTCAACCCTTGGTTCAATATTTCAACATCCAAATAGTAAAAGCTAAATTAGTTTTAGGTGTGCAGAAAGATTATCTTGGGTTAAGATATGTATACAATAATGACATTCACAGTTAGATATAAGCAGCTAGATTCGCTGCAGGTGTATGTGGAAAGATATTGAGAAACTAATAAAATATAAATAATGAAATGATGGAACCTCCACGGATGCAGTTTATGCAATGCCATCATATTTGAAGTAGATGGTTCAGCATAATATGTGTAATTATTCTATGATTTAATTATAAAACCAGAAATTATATAATCCTCTGTCAGAATCATAACCACAAGGCTTCTGAAGAGTGAACCTTGTCCAACCATTACAAGATGAAGCTGGTGACCTTTCCATTTCCACAGCATTATAAATTTAGGGAGAGGAATTCATAGATAAATCAGCCAACCAGAAATTCCCTAGAAAAGCTATTTTCATAATCCCAACCAAGAAAATAACTTTCTAAACAAAAAGGCAGAAATAAAAAAGCAAAAGCAACTTTGTAAACAGAACGTCAAAACCATATTAACAAGTGGCCTTCTGATTGTATTGCCCAGCCAATGGCAAGTATTGTCTCCCCCTCTGCAGATGTGGATCCCTGCACAGTCCGAAACTTTCATCACAGCCACACACACACACACAGAGGGATGAGAAGAGAAGTAGAGAGAACAAAACAAAACGCAATAAAGAAACAAACATTAAAGTATAGATGAACATATAGAGCTGATGGAGATGATGAAGTATGAAACGCAATAAGATCTCCATGTGATCATAGCTTCTTATTTCAAAATGGAATTCGAATAATTTTGAATTCAACAATATCCTATAGGGTTTCCAAAATTCATACAGAGCAGCAAATAGCTAGCGGCAACTTTTTGACTGAAGAGTAGCAAATTCATAGATAATAAGACATTGAAATTGATGAACGACGACAGATAAAGGAAGCAAGGTTCTGTAATTCAGCAGGCATTACGTAATTCAACAAGCTGAAGTGGATAGGGGGAACATTGGAGGAATAGTAATATTTTATTCAGTTTTTATTAGTATATTGGTTGATAATTGGACTGAACTCTGTGTAATGCCTTTCACTTCTACCAGGCGTAGATTATGATTCTGAATTCTGAAACTTCAAAGTCGAACTTCCCACGTTATGAACACAAATCTGGTAAGTCTTGCTTGCCATGAATATATTTTTTAATCCCCATCAATATGCAAACTCATCCGAAAACGTAATCAGCAAAGTGCTAGTTTATAGCTTCACACAAAATAGCATCAGCAACAAGAGTGGTATTGCATACGTAAGGCCACTTCTAGCATCAAGTTTTGCTCGCAGGACCTAAAATTTACAAGAAACACAAAAAAGAAAAAAAGAAACCATTGAGGACAAACATTCCCCGGCAATATGAATAAAGTAAACCAATGCTGAATGAAATTAACACAGGAAAATTAACTTTTTGATTCTGAATAAACCAGTTATCAATCAGAAGGACATAATCCACATCCGATTGTGCCATAGAATGTGAATATTTCCTTGTTGATAACGCGAAAAAAGAAAGGCATCAAGAGTTCAGATAAGGAAAAAATGAGCCAAGAATTGAACAATACATAGATGGAAAAAACCTACTTTAAGAGTTTTTTTTTGGGGGGGGGGGGCGTTGGACGTATTTTCCCCTATAATAACAGCCGGATTGCAACTATTCCGAGAAATGTAAAATAGCCTTTGAATAGACAATAAAAAGGGAGGGAAGACGAAATAAGGTACATGAAAATGAAAGGCATCAAGAGTTCAGATAAGGAAAAAATGAAAGGCATCAAGAGTTCAGATAAGGAAAAAATGAGCCAAGAATTGAACAATACATAGATGGAAAAAACCTACTTTAAGAGTTTTTTTTTGGGGGGGGGGGGTGTTGGACGTATTTTCCCCTATAATAACAGCCGGATTGCAACTATTCCGAGAAATGTAAAATAGCCTTTGAATAGACAATAAAAAGGGAGGGAAGACGAAATAAGGTACATGAAAATGCCCTAAATGAAGGTAACTAGTACAATGACAAATCAATATTTTCCTCTAATGATTGAATATAACATTCTACAATGGTAGGATTGATTGCAACGTTCCTCGCCGGGGACGACGACGTGTATGGCCATATGTTGCATGAAGTTTACTAAGAAGCGTAAAGATCCCTCCCATAAATACTAGAATAAATAAAATAGACAACCATGGAAGGTGCACAGTCAAGGATATCAAAGTGGCAACAGCCAGAGAGCCAAACACTGCGATGAGAACTTCAAGCTGAGAAGCAAAACCCGGAAACACGAACTTAGCTGAAGAAGCCAAGCAATATACGACTGAACATCCCACAGAAACCATGAAAGCCACAGGACGAAGCTCAAATGGCGAGTGGCCTGTCCCTGAGCTTGTATCTGGAGGAAATTGAGCAGAACGTGAAATCACGGAATTGAAAATGGAGTCGGAGGCAAAGACCTGCGGGAAGAAATTGAAGATATTGACATTGGAGAGGAACACGGTGCGAGGAACTCGGCTTCCTGGATAGAAGCCGTTGCGGCTAGGGCTATTCCTTCTTCTCTGGTTGCTGTACACAAACAAACAAACAAACAAAAAAACGGAAGTCATTCCATAATCCATGCCATCAAACAGGGCTCACGAGGGATTTGGCCTGGGGGGCTGATCTTCTGGATCGTTTTTATCTAAATTGGACAGTATTATTATAATTAAAAAAAAATATACTCTTCCGGTCCTTAATATAAGACCTATTTAACTAATTTGATTTATTAAGGAAGTTAGGTAAATTAGTTAATTATAAGAAAAGTAACACATTTTTCCTAAAACACCATAATCATTTTCTTATACCTCATCTCCCTCTCTATTTGATTATAGTTGAGGGAGTATCCATAGGGGGAATTTAGAGAAAATTAATAAATATGATAAATGGGTCTTATATTTAGGGCCAAAACCAACTCAAGATTGGGTCCTATATTAAGGACCGGAGGAGTATTATTTTCTGGTTTTAATATAGGATCTATTTAAGTAATTTAATTATTCTGGTAAAAAAAATTTAAGTAATTTAATTAAATTAAAAAAAATAGATAAATTAGTTAATTATAAGAAATGT
>NW_021634752.1:0-78260 GCF_004799145.2 Neltuma alba | reverse complement strand
CAATTACTGATGATCGTTGATGCAAGATATTTACTTGTACCATTCACTTGTAGGATTTACAGGACTAGTTATTTGGTTCATGGTAAAATGTGTGTGTTATTTGAAGAGTGACATTAAGCGACCAACTGTTATCACTTTTATGGTGTATTTTAACTGATTTATCGGTGCACTCATTCATGTGCTGCTTTTAATCACTGAAGTCTTTGACCTTTGTGATCTTCATACCATTCAAGTCTTTAATTGCTTCTAAATCAAATTACGCCTGTGTATGTAGAGTTAAGTTAACAAACACTGATCTAGTGTTTCAGGAGAGGCTTAGAGAGTTAACATGAATCTATTTAAAAATGTAGAGTAGAGTTTCGTGATCACCTCCATGTCACATGATTTTACCATACTTATTATCTGTCTTTCACTTCCTTATATGCCCTCATTTGCATCTTTTGCCTGTTCTGGTAATTGTTCTTTCTTCTCTTTCTTTTATTTATTTATTGTTTTGGAGGTAAAACACTGTTGTTCTTTTGGTGTATTGAAGAGTGTAAACCTTAGCTGTGTCAGAACTTGAACCCCCTTCCAAAATGAAAGTTAAAATGGAATTTAGTGAAAGATTACGTACTATTGATATAGATGTTTGTTTTAGATTCCCAGCTGTAACATCTTTTCATGTCATTTTTCAGATTGGAGATCTTAAAGGTTTTTTTGGACTTATAATGGTTAACATGCAAATGCTAAGAGCTAAATTGAAAGTACTAGATATGTCTTATGGACAGGGAACAGGTAACTCTGGCTGTCTAACATCTTTTAAAATTCAATGTCCTGTGGAACGGTCATAAATCTGCTTAAGTGTTTCTGTTATAATTTCAGTGTTTCTTAACATATTCCTTATTTGAGGATTGTATAAGTGTTAAATTATGTATGGGTCCCTCTTCAGTGTGGATGCTATAGAAAGTATAGTATATGCATATTATACACCTGTTAAGCGTTCCTTCATTAGATTGTCCTCATATTGTTCCAGCTAATACAGCTCTTGTATATCACCATGGAAAGCTTCTAGCACTCTCTGAAGCAGATAAACCTTGTGAGTACAACTTCTATCTGTTAATTTTCTGAGAAGCATATAGATGCTGATTTTATCTGAAATTTCATTGAATAAAAGCAGGGATTGAAAAGATTGATTGGTTGTCTCTTTATGCCAACTTAATTTAGGTTTTATAGGGTTCTTTCTCTCTTGAGGGATTAAACTAATTAATGTTTATTTGATTTCTTCCAAAGTGGGACTGAAGTTATTTATTCATTTATTTTTGGCAGATGCCATTAAAGTTTTTGAAGATGGGGATTTGCAAACTCTTGGCCTACTGGACTATGACAAGAGATTGAACCATTCCTTCACTGCTCATCCAAAAGTTGACCCGTTTACTGGTAAACTCATCATTGAATTATATATTTTCGGTCTGATTTGGTGAAATAATTTTCACCAAACTATAATTTTCCTGCATGCAGGTGAGATGTTCACATTTGGCTATTCACATACGCCACCATATATAACTTACAGAGTAATATCAAAGGACGGATATATGCATGATCCTGTACCTATAACAATATCAGAGCCCATCATGATGCATGATTTCGCCATCACAGAGAATTATGCAATATTTATGGATCTTCCTTTGTATTTTAGACCAAAGGTACTGCAGCTTTTTCACTTTTATAATTTATCATAGATGGTGATGCAGAAATCGAGTCTTCCATATTTCTCTCATCTACTAGGTATCAAAATAAAAAAGCCTTTGCTCATGTACTTTGGTGAAATAGCTTTAAATAAAACATCTATGATAGTATGACGCTAAGAAGGATCTCCAGCACGAATTTTACTTTTACGGATAACATAATCAGATCATTATTGTTTATCTTAATTCAAAGTACGAACTATTAAGTGGTGTGTGAAGAATAAAGATCTTAAATGTTGATGATCTTCTTCTGCATCTTTTGTTTTGTTTTTGTTAAGTACCAATTGAGGTAGTTTATAAAACTTGGTTTGTTGAATGAAATATACTTTTTCAGGAAATGGTGAAGGAGAAAAAAATGATATTCTCGTTTGATTCAACCAAAAAAGCTCGTTTTGGGGTACTGCCTCGATATGCCAAGAATGAGATGCAAATTAGATGGTTTGAGCTTCCAAACTGCTTCATATTTCACAATGGTGTGTTTATTTGTCCCTGTTTCTCCTTGACAAAAATTCTTGATTGACGTCCTGTGATTATGATTCAGTAAAATTTGCAATAAATGCTGAGTGCATTGCAACAGCATTTAAGTTCTGGCTCAAGCATGATGGATTCTCCCGTCAAGCCTGTAGGCTGTCTCAATTGATGGATAGCTATGTGGAAGTTTAACATTTCTTGCAATAATATGCTTAGCACTGTATATGAGAAGAGGAGAAATGTCATATGGATTGGGGCCGTCAATAATTATTGGCTTTTAGACATTTTTGTGTATACGAAACAGGCTTGTACTGAGGACATATACCATCACATGTGAAACATCATTATCTATGAAACTTTGAAAAAGGAAAAAAAAAAAAAATCAAACTATCAATCTGCATTTAACGTCATTAATTATCATTGATTGTTCAAATCTGCTTTATAATCTTTTACATAATGTTCTGTTCTAGCTAATGCTTGGGAGGAGGAGGAGGATGTCGTTTTGATTACCTGCCGTCTTGAGAATCCAGATCTGGACATGGTCGGGGGTGCTGTCAAGGAAAAGCTTGATAATTTTGTAAATGAGCTGTAAATAATCTCAATCCTATGTCTCATTAGTGGAACTCTAACTACTGGACATGTTTTGTTTATCTTACACGTTTATCACTAACTGTCTTAGGTATGAAATGAGATTCAACATGAAAACTGGTCTAGCTTCACAGAGGAAACTATCAACATCTGCTGTAGATTTTCCTAGAGTAAACGAGAGCTATACTGGCAGGTAAGTTTATCTCGTCTGTTTTGGCGGAATTCAGGGTATACGTAGGTTTATATAAGCGAAGGAACTTCTCTGGGTAATGAACATTTAGAACTAGATTCTGAACTTGTCCATTAAGTTTGTGGTTGTAACTTTCAATATCCATCCTCTTCTTTTCTTTTGTGTTCAAGGGGATAAAGATGGAGCGATGCTCCCATATGTGATTTTCAAATAATGTTCTAAGATAAAATTAGGACAGTGAATATAATTAATTCTTGTTTTCCATCACTTGTATTTACTATTTCCATTCTCAAATTCAGGAGGCAGCGATACGTTTATGGAACCATATTAGACAGCATTGCCAAAATCACAGGTATTATCAAATTTGATCTGCACGCTGAACCAGATTCTGGGAAAACAAAGCTTGAAGTTGGAGGAAACATTCTGGGTATCTATGACTTGGGGCCAGGGAGATTTGGTTCTGAGGCTATTTATGTCCCTCGCGTGCCTGGCACTGATTCGGAGGAAGATGATGGATACTTGATATTTTTCGTGCACGACGAGAATACGGGGTATGTCTTTCCTCTTCACCGTAAAGAGAGTGATTTTACGGCCCCTTTGGTATAATGGGAATGAGAAAGGGGAAATAGGAATGACAAAGCTCTTTCCTATATATTTGGGAAGCTCTCTTTTCAAGAAATTCAACATGCTATATATAAAGCATAGCAAAAATATTTTCACCCATCCTTTTCCTTCCTCTAGTTCCTTTTCTGTGTACCAAATGCAGTCTTAATGGCATTACTCTTATCTGGGGCGGGACAGTTCCCTCTACTTTAAAAATTTATGTTGGATATAATGAAATTTTGTGTTCCATTTTCAGAAGACTAAAGTCTAAGAATGAATTTTAATTGCAATACTGCAGAAAATCAGCAGCGCACGTCATCGATGCAAAGACAATGTCAGCTGATCCTGTTGCAGTTGTTGAATTGCCACACAGAGTTCCATATGGTTTCCATGCCTTCTTTGTGACAGAGGTTAGTGTGAATCAACTTGTTTACCCTTCATATTGCTCTAGTTCATTCTATCTTCCAATTGACCTTATCTCCTATGGTTTCAATGAGAAAAGTTGGTAAAGCTTCAAACAATATGCTTGAGATGGAATTTGAGAAATTCGATTTTGACAACAGATAAAGTCTTCAAATAAAATGTTATGTTGGCCAATGTGCTTTAAGCTTGGTGGTATTTAAGTGTGTTCAACGTCAAATCAAGATGACCTAAAATGGAACAAAAACTGCAAAAGCGAATACAAATTCTTGACGTACATGCCCAAACTGATTAAGGGGAAGTTACAAAAAAAAAGTGATTTCGGTTAAGTTAAACATGAGAAAGTTCCCAGGAGTATGGGAGTTGTTGGGAGAACCTTAGGCTAATCATGGATTTTTTTTTTTTGGGGGGGGGGGGGGGGCTTTTTCAGCTTATTTTGATAAGCTAGTTGCTATTGAAGCTATTCCAAATAACTTATCAGAATAAGCTGAAAATTGATTTTTTTTTTTGGTGGTTAACACATCCCTCATGTCCAGTTTAAAATCCCCCATGATTCCAACAACTTCGTCATAGGTAAAATAAGCTAAGCCAAACACCCTCTTAATTTAACTAAATTTTTGAAAAACCTAAACAAACTGGTCCTAATTTATTTCAGTTCTGGTTCGGTTCCCAGGCTTTCAAGGTGAAACCGAGCCAACAGCGTGCTCTTACTTTTTCCCTTTCACTTTCCTTAATGCAGAGTTTTAGCATGATGCAATATTGGATATATCACTTTGATACAAGTTGCTAAATTTTCTGGTTAGATTTATAGGATCTGGCAAATCTGCAAGATAACCCAAGTACTACCTCTAATACTAAACATAGGAGCCAAATAAGGAGTTCACTTTAACTCTAAATATAATACTGTAGTTCACTTTGCTTTCTAAATTTATAATTTCTATCCAAAATATCCCTATTGATTGTGCATATTTAGGGATTTCCAATCAAGGGGTAGTTCTAATGTATATGATTAAAAGAGTAGTTTAAGAAAATCAAGACACATTTATTATAAATAACAAACTTAATCAATTTTCTTAATATCTTCAAATTACTTATCCGACTCTTATAGTAGTAATATGTTACCTATGATACCCCACTGGGGGAAGAAAATAATAATAAAATCCTGGCGTGCCACAACTTTTGGGTTTTCGAACTTTAAAAGTCATATCACAGAACACAATGCATATTTAAGAAACAATTTTACCCAATTTTCGAAAGAGCGATGTTTTAGACTTAGTTTCGTACTCGAACCCTTAAAAAATTGACAATTGGTTTCAATGACCCAATGAAGGATTATGCAATAGATAACAAATCAGAAGGTTTAGTTCATTATGTAATGATATGATATCTGATGGCAAAATATGATCCTCAATATAGTTCTGAGCACACAAACTTATTTCAACTTCAGTACGTATAGCTAGAAAATACTCTATTCGTTGATGATATAAAAAATTTGTATTTAGACATGAGTTGCAGTAATATGTATTTTTATTTTTTCCCCTTCTCTTGTATTTGCATTCTAACAAGTCATGGTTCTCTCCACAGGAACAACTGCAAGCACAGGCCAAACTCTGAGAGTCTTAACTCGTAACAGAAGATAATGCATCCCCTGCTGCCTCTGTACTCTTTTACACATCATTCTCATTCACTTGTTTGTTTTATACATGCATACATGCATATTTATATATATATATATATATATATATATATATATATTCAGAGGACACAAAGTGCCGACTCTTGTGATTACAAAGCTTGTGTATAATTACATTTACCGACCCAACTTGATTAAAATGAGATTAAAAATATTTAAAAACTTATAATTATCCTCCAACATGAAAATTACTGTTAAAATTAATATTCTAAGAAAAATATTTATAAAGTTGGTTAAATTTTAATTTTTTTTAGAACAACAATAAATCTTCACAATTTGATTGCGACTTTCACTTTATTAATTGGAAATTTTAAATCTTTCTGGTAGGATTTTTGGATATGATTTTTCTTGCTTTTAAATTGATTTTTGGGCAGTTAAATATTTAAATGGATGTGCAGCCGATGTCTTCTGGTCTCTGGAATCTCAACCAATCAACATTTCCTATAAAGAGAAAGCAGGGTTCAAATTTTGAGGGTCCAATATAAAGTGAAAATGAATTAATTAATCATAGGTGTAAGCGTGAGGGGTACATCACGCTATTCTTGTATTACAAACAAATAAAAATACGGAATGTTATCATCAACGTTAATGTGGGGAAGCCTTAACTACTCATTTGATTGTGGTTTTATTGATGACACGACAAATACTACCTCCGGTCCTAATTATAAAAACCAGTTGACTAATTTGAGAAGATTAAGAAAGTAAGTTGAGTTAGTTGTGTCTTAAATAGATGTTGTCTTTTTTAAAATATCCTTGCTAATCAAGTGTATTGACTAGAACTGTCATTGTTAGAAGGGCTACTTAATATATAAATATAAGAGACAAAGTAGATTGAAGTCTTATATTTAGGACCAAAATAAAAGTCAAACAGGGTTTTATATTAAAGACCGGAGGTAGTATTTCCTATTCATTATTCAAAATTGCCGCAAGAAAGGCAACCTCAAGACAACATTCTGTAAGCTAAAAAACATTTATTTTTGAAAAAAGAACACAAACACAAAAAGTCATGGTAAGGCAAGTGGGGTGACAAAGTTATAAAAATATGGAAGTATTAAAAAGAACTTTAGAATTCATGAAGTCAGTAACCACTAAATCCAGATTCATGTACTCACATTCACAAGTCCATCTCGTGGACAAGTTCAGAAACTATAAAAAAACCATTATTTCACTTCATATCTCATCTATTTAACAAATAAACCAAACCAAAGGGAGACCAATCGCAGAATGATCTCAACCCCTTTAACCAAAGTAACCGAGCCAAGAATGAGTTGCCTGTGAGGGTGGTTTCCTACTTTCTAGAAGGAAGAGACAAGCCTTTGGCCTCTTCACCTGCATAAATTGAAACTCCTATTAGGCTAATGATGAAACATGCAACCATAACAATACAGTATATATACAAAACAGAAAAGAAGGCAACCAAAAAAAAAATGATTGTTGAGAATATATAATAAATTTTATATCCTTGTTCTTTTTTCACAAATTATGGGGAAACAGAAATAGTTAATTTTAAGTCTAATTGGACGTCAAAGGCCAAAAACATAGCCATGCCAGGCTAGGGACCTGACCAAGGTCATGCCCAGTCCCACTCATAAAACCTCTGAAAAATATAGTAAACGAGCTTTACCTCACTAAGTGGGGTCGACCATGTGAATTGCACGATGCCATTGACTAATCTAATATAATAGACATTGTAAAGGAAGAAAGAAAGGAAATCCCTATCCATCTAAGATACCAAACAAGGTCACGTTTTCTAGAACTTAACCCATCCAATACCTGAGAAAATCCACCAACTCAGAAGATTTTCATTTGATGGCCATATTTGAGGCTCCGTGAATCTGCATGCTTCCCCTCTCTCGACCAAATAAGTCTCCACTGTGCATGTTCCCCACCATGGACACCGACATGTCATGATGATTCTTCGATGAGCCGAAAATCTCATTGTTGATTAGAGAATGGTCAGAGGAGGGTGTGTTGGCAGATATTGACAAAGGGTTTGAACCATTGTTCTTGTCTTTTTCGGGAGCAACATTGGAATTGATATTTTCAAGCTTCTTCGTATTCAGAAAGCGACCCCCACACCCTCTTGCCCTTCTCATAGCATGTTGGTGACGAGATTCGTGAAGATATGGCTGGTAAAAGGGGGAAGAAAGATGAAGTATTGTAATAATATGATCTCTTACATGCGAGACAAATGGAGGGTAAACAAAGAAGTCTGAATCCTCTGCAATAGTTTAGTAATATCATAGGAAAGATAATGATACAAAGAGATGATTGTATGATGCCCATTTCATTAATTTCCCCAAATACCGACACAATAGAGTTGTGAATGTATATACTGAAATGCTACATTAAACTGGTGCGCTCATTTTGTCCAGAGTCACATTGATTGCTTAGACATGGACTATTTACAGTATTTCATTCATTAAAATTAAGAATTGCAATAAACAATGTAAGGATCTTTTTCCCCCTTGCAGAAATTAAAGAGATTTTATATTATTCTCACATTAGTTGTTTGTCTTTTAAAACCTATATACTCTTGGCTTCCACACAATGGTTAAGATATTAAATAAACATGAAAATACTGAAATGTTGAAATTGAAGGTTTGAGTTTGGACAACTAAATCAACATATCAACCATACCTTTCTAACTTTAATAACTTTCCTTTCAAGCTCAGCCTTAGCACGTGACTGCCTTCGCCTTAAGATACCATGATACTGCTTTGCATTGACATAAACAGGCTCCTCTTCCATCTCTAGTGGCAAGGGCATTCTAGCCTGGTGCATTCCATACAACTGAGGATTTATCTAGCACCATGACAGTAGCAGTTAGGGAAAAGCAAATCAACAAGAACTTAATACATTTATTTAGTTCAATTAGAATCTTGAGAAATGTAAGAAGCATCACACGTGGACAAAGTGTCAGGGAGATTGAATTTGAGGGAAAGGCATATTGAGAAACAAGTTCATCGTGAAAGGAACTGCATGACACTGGGTAATTATAGTTCATTCATAGCATACATAGATAGGTTGGTCGGATTTGGATCTTATGAAGTTACATGCCTGTGAAGTGTTTCTGGAGTAACAGAGAGATAGAAAGGAAAATGGAGTGAGTGGAAAGAAAGAAAAGAGTTCTGCACAAACCTCCGATCTTCGTTTCACTTTTTCTTTCACTTCAAAGAAACTTATAAGTTTTAACATACCCTTTATTTATGGAGAAGCAAACATTATGTACAAATATAACCACACAGAAAATCACTGTATTTCTGATACCAAACAGCAGTTAGCATACAGACCATATTGTGAGGCCCATGAGATGCCAAGATTCCAGCATACTGTGCTTCTGAGTAAGGGTAAGAGGTTAAAATCTGCATGTACTAAGAAAACCCAAATCAAACGTTGCACAAAATAATAGATCCGGTAAATTGCCAAAATATTTTTCTGAAAGAAAAGAAGGGTATTGAGCCCTGGCATTGACTAGCTATAAACCTCCCAACTACTAGTTCCTCCTTTTTGTACTCTTGTGAAGGGATTTAGATATATCTTACAATCGAATGACTGACAAGTTCGGCTTGGGAATTTGAACTAAGGTGTTTGCCCATGGCATTTGGTGAAGAGGACATAACATATTTGTTGTTTTGGTCATCTTTGTTGACATTCCCACCTGAAATCAACAAGAATTTCTTTAGATATCATATGAAGCTCGTGTGCATGCAGAATTCATGGTAGGGCCAAGTTAAATTAGTTCCCACTTATGTTCTATTACCAACAGACGAGAAGGGAATTCTGAGAAAAGAAATGAAGAAGAAAATCGTGGACCTATACCATCAATTTTTGGTTTTCCTAGGCCTCACTCAAGGGATTACTTGTCCTTTTCATCATTATAGGAGAGGTATAGCATGCAAGATATGAAAACATCCCATGTTGTTATAAAAATTGATAGGTTATCGCCAATCACAGTTGAGTTAAGTGGGAAAAAAAATTATCAAATCACACAAATCGTACTGTATGAAAGGATTGATGTTGTCACCAGAAAATAGAAGGATAGATGTTAAGATTATGACGTAACATACAGCTGCGACTAAGATGTCAAAACACAGACACCAAACGTACCAACTGCAGAAAGTGAAGGTGAAACCATAGGCTGTGTCTGCTTATGAAAATCAACTTTATTTGCTCCTTCATTAACTGGTGAATTCATGACTGAACCACTAATCTGGTATACTGAAGATGACTTAGAGGCATTTTCCTCCACACCACGCCACCATGGCTGAGAGAAAATGCCTGATTGAAACTGAATCTGCCCTCCACCTTCATACCTCTTATCTTCCACATCAGATTTTCCCGGCATCCTTCCCAAGTTTTCCCTGAAATCAAACAGGAATAAGAAAAACAGAAATCGAAGTACAGATGCAAACAAGCACATGATCAAATAGAAAGCAGTTTGTAACTCCATTGTATTGTTTGAAAAAACACAATGAAGTTAAGACTAATTCAAAGGCCTGCAAGATGTTATGTAAAGGGCAAAAGCAAACGAATTTAATCCTATAATTAAGTTCTATATAGACATGAATTGATCAAGCAGAGTTCTTCAGCTGTGTGTTTGCCACAGTGAAAGGCTACATCACTACCCTTTCCCTTCACTGAAATGCTCTCAAGTTTTTTTCCCCCCATCTTTTCTTGCCAACCAGACACCCAGAAGAAAATTTCTACTTCCCACAAGTTCCCAAATTAGGAGCAACAGAATTCCATTCAGGCATACAGGATTTATCAGCAGTTACTGCGGAATCTAAATCAAAGCAAGAGAATTTTCATGATTTATAAGCAGAAACCTCTGAAGAACTTACTCCAGGTTGCGAAGCAGCAGAACAAGACGCAGAAGACTTAGGATTTACAGCCTCAGTTACATTGAAATGAGACCCATTCTCTCTCTGCCTCTCTGTCTGCAACCTTAAGAGAGACATACAGGAGACGAGGATGATGGAATTGGAGAAATATAGGTAAAAGAATTGACTAAACGAACGTGAAAGAAAGGTGAGAAAATGTGAGACTGGGTCCACCGTGGAGACGAAAATCATCCACTTTTTTCTTCTTTTTTCCATTTTTCAGATGATTAGACAAAGTGATAAGTTAATATCTGCAGGGTAATTTACTGTGAAGCCGGATCATGACAAAATTGGGAATTTTGGTTTGGTCTGAGAAATGTAAAAGGGGGGGAAAAAAAATCTTTTTTATTATTTCTTACTCACGCGAAGGTCGTTATCGGTGTCTCCTCTTTTGAAGAAAACAAACGAAAACATATTAAACCTAATTATTTGAGGGTGATATTTGTGTGTGATGGAAGAACGCGTACACGATTGGACAAAAATATCCTTCTCTAATTTCTTTTTCTCAACTCTTTTTTATTATTTGGTAAAAAAAACTCTTTTTTATTCTTTTTTATAATTGATTTCAAAACTCTAATTCTTCTCCATCAATGTGTAAATTTATCTTTTAAAAATAAAATAATTGGTCACTTAATATTATATATTCAAATTTGTAGTGAGCTCAAACGATAACTAATATTTAAAAGAAAATTATTACTCTTTCCGTTCTAAATATAAGATTCATTTTGTAGTGTATCATATTTTGTAGTGTAAATTATACTGTAAAATGGGTCTTATATTGAGAATAGGAAGGAGTATCAATTATTAATTAATTATAATTGATAATAAACAGAACACAATTTAAAACAAAAATAAAGAATAGGTTTCGCCAGCTTGATCCTGTCACGTATGTATGGGCAATTTGGACATAATAATATAGTCTATCTCATTAATGAGCTAACCTAACTTAGACCTTATTTTTTATAGTATGATTGATATGACAAGTTTTAATTTTTATATAATTTTTTTAAAAGCTAATAGTTCATCAAATTTAATCTCGCTTTGTTAAAATTAAGGGTTTGGTTCTTAAAATAAAATTTAAAACCATAATGCTTAAAATTTTAGGATTAAAGATGACATTAATCATTTTTAAGATATAGTCTTATAGAGTTGTTAACTTTTATCAATAGAAGTTAAATTTAGTAGAAAGAATTAATCTCCATAATATAATAAATTAAGATTTAAATACTTACTAAGAAAAATATACATCTTAAGTACCCAAAGATAACTGTGGCTTAAGAAAAATGAAAAAAGAGGTGTTAATTTTTTAATATTTTATTATTAGATACTGGAAGTTGGATAATTAAAAGTGTCCTGCATGCTGACACCTGTCTCGTCGTATCCAACGTGTCTCAATCATAAACGACATGCGTGGTCCCCACAAGGAGGACCCAGCCAGATGCCACGTTGTCGGTCCGCGAAGAAGCCATCATTATTTGTCAACGCTCCACCAACTTAACAGCCGTTTGCAGACGGCTTAGCTTACCCGCCTTTTTGGGTTTGTCGTTTTTCCCACGCAAGCAGTAAAACGACGTTTTTGGGGCGACGAATGAATTTATCTCCATGAAAATTTTAATTGTTGAACCTGAACCTGCATTATTTATTTTCTTTTTAAAATAAATAATTTTTTAACTAATATATTATTATTGATTTACAAATTCGTTGGAAATTTATTTTAACAAGAACTGAAGAAAAAATAAGACTATGCTAACGCTATTCAGGAATATGAATATTTACAGTGATTAATCTTTATAAGTTGTATTCAATTACAAAAAATAATAATAACATAATGGTTTTGTGTATTATGCTTTGTATATATCCAAAAAAACAGTACTCAAATATTTTTTGGCCAAAAAAAAAACAGGACTCATATTGATTAAGATTTTTTTGTGTACATCTTTATTTAGTATTTTTGTTTATCACAAAAACTAATTCTTTCAATGTTAATATTAACCACGCTTCCCTTTTTACATAATACTCCTCCGATCCTAAATATAAGACCCTTATATTATCTTTATTTAGTATTTTTGTTTATCACAAAAACTAATTCTTTCAATGTTAATATTAACTACGCTTCCCTTTTTACATAATACTCCTCCGGTCCTAAATATACTAGTATAAGGGTCTTATATTTAGAACTGGAAAAGTATAAATTTATTAATAGAAATGTTTACCATTCAACCTAAAGAAGGTTTTAGTAAAGAAAATTAAAATTGATATTGTAGTGTTATTTAATTTTTTCAAGACACTTACCCACCCATCTTTTTTCTTATAGAGAAGATCACACATGCCCAATGCCATATATAGGATTAGGATTTTTGGACCTCCCTTTAAGTTGGGAGTTGCTGTTGCCACTAAAATAATATGACATTGGCATTCTCCTATTTAAAGATAATCAATGATAAAAAGTGCTAATTTATTTTAGGAAAATGGTTTTAAAAAAAAAGTCTCTTATAAAAAATTCTATTAGCGAGAAAGACATAAATTAGAGTATCAATATTCTGTGTATAAAATTTGTAGATTACTAACATTTTCTGTGTATAAAATTTTTAGGGGAAATTGCAAAAAAAGACCTTGGAATTGTAAAAACGCAGATAGGGACCCTTGATAACTTCACTTTGGGTTTTGACAAGAATAATATGCCCTGAAGTTGTCAAAACCCAAAGTGAAGTTGTCAAGGGTCCCTATCTGCGTTTTTACAATTCCAAGGTCTTTTTTTGCAATTTTCCCAAATTTTTATCAGTTTTTCCTTACCAATAAAATCTTTAACAGGATATTTTCTCCCCAATTTGTTCATTTATTTGATATTACTAACTCCTGTTCTTAATATAAAAACTCTTTTGACTTTTATTTTGGTTCTAAATATAAAATATCAATCCATTTTGTATCTCTTTTTTTTTTTAAGATAGTCATTGTAATAATGATAGATCTAACCAATACACTTGATTAGGAACTATATTTTAGAAAAGACAATACCTATTTATTACAAATAACTAATTTAAATATTTTATAAAAGATAATAATTATTTATTATAAATAACTAATTTAACTAATTTTTTTAATCTATTTAAATTAATCAACTAATTTTTATATTAAGAACTGGAAGTAATATATCAAGAAAATTGCATAAATTACATAATATTTAACTCTCCTCTTGCTTAAAGCGAAAGAGGCATTATTAGTGTTTTACCAAGTGGAAGACACGTTGGGGAGGCACGTGTGGGGTGAGGGGGACCCGAAAGTGATGGTGAGTGGTGAGTAAGCTGCAACGTAACACGTGGCAAGGAACGAAGCTGGTGAGGTGGCAAAGAGCTGAACCACACACATGCACAACTGTACCATAAAGTTCTTTTGGTCCCTATACATTGTACCTTACTAAAAGTACCCTTTTTCCCACATTTAAATACATATGTACGCATGTTTGATTCTGTGATTCTACCTTCACACTTGTCTTCTAGACTAGTTTGTTGTTGTACCTGTCCTTACTCTTGTTTCATAAGTTTGTTTTTCCTTTTTTTTGACCGGGACATAAGTGTGTTTTTAGTGAAAAGGGAGAATACCAATGATATGAAGTTACAGATGTGATTAAACTCAAAACCTCTTATTTACAAGAGAGCTTTGTAAGTTGAAAGATATGAACTTAATTCTTAAATTTTAATTTGGTATAACTTAGGTTTTATAATTTTGACTCAATTGTAATTTAGTTTCTAAACCTTGACTCACTGCAATTCAATTCTTATGCTCTTAACCATTTAAAACTTAGTCCCTATGTTTTTAAAAAATAAAATGATATATTTCATGAACCTAAGGAGCAAAAGTTTTAAATGTCTAAAATTTTAGAAACTGAGTTGTACTGAATTTTCAAAAATCAAGTTACAATAAATCAAAACTATAAAAACTGAACTGTATCAAGTTACAATTTAGAGTACTAAATTATAATTGAATCAAAATTATGAGAAGCAAAAGATTAATTTTCTCTAGGAGTTAAAAGTTAGCTATATATTAAGTATATTTGGTTTGACATTAAACACTTACTTTTACTAAAATTATGATTTAATTATTTTAACATGTCAAATAAAAAAAATGAATATAATCAAAATGATCCATTGACTTAATGCATTTGATTTTAGATTAAGATGCAGTGTTAAACTTATTTGTAACCATTCTTTTAAAGTTAAGACAGGAGTTTTACTCTCATGTGGATCCAACTGGAATGGAATCACCAAATTATATGTCCATAGAATATAATACAAGGCTACATCTCAGAGGAATTTAATATTCAATAATTAGTAGTTTACGGCATGATGTGACATGATTGAGGCACTGAAGCATTATATAATTTAGTGTAGATGCATCAGTTTGCTTTTATATTTGATACCCAAAAAGGGAATGTATGCTTGCAGAGTGAGTCTACCACAAAGAGCACTTTCTTGGTTTTGAAGGCTCAGTTCAGAGAAAGTGATGGTTCTTATGAGAACTTAATATCTAAGCCATGGAGGACCCTACTCACTTACATTTCCTTCTGAACAAGAATTTAGGGAAGGGACAGTGACCCTTTTAAGTTGATGAGTAGCTTTTCCAAATGGAAGCAAGAAAAAAAGAACCTTGCTCTTCTTGTACTTTTTCCCAAGTCTTACGTCTAAAGAATGAAACACAAGTAAAATATTTATAAGTTTAAGTTTCACTTTTCAAGGATGGTTTTTCAAGTTCTGGTCTTCTATATTTGTTTATTCATTTTTTGTGGTTAGTGATTTCATTTTTTGCGTCAAGTTTTGATCAATGTGTCCCGCCTTGATAATACTTCACCTGCTTTTACTCTATTCTGTCGCAACAGATTCTAATTATTGACTTTGGAAGTTCATTAATGCCCCTGAGATGATGATGATGATGATGAAAAAAGTCCTGACCTTTTCTGTTTCAATGAGTCTGAAACAAATGAGAGTTTTGAGCTCCTTTTCATCAGAAGATGCATATTACTGGTTTCAGTCTAGGTGTCCATACATGTGAAGAAAGGCAAGCAACGGTTTGGCAAAGGGACATCCAATAACAGTTACTATTTGAGAAGTTTGCTGGTTAAAAGAATCTGGTGCAACTCCTCTTCAACTATCAACTATATGCAACATATATTTAATAATGTGTAGAAGTCTTCAAAATAAAAATCATTTATTCGTAGCTCAAGATCTGTTGTATACAAATAAAGAAGGATTATACCCATAAAAATAAGTTAACCTTGCTCAAATCCATGTCCCTTTCATAAATAAAATAACTTTTCAATCTGTAAAACGTGCTTATAAGTATTTTTCATCACTATCCTAAATAGGCCCAAAATTTTTGAACAATTACTTTTGACTAATTTTTTCAACTTGAAATGGAACCTACCAAAGGAATGCAGGTTTCATGCTCATCTTAAAAAATGACCATCAATGTTTATTGACGAGATGAAATCTGAATTGTGTAAAACAATAAGAGTTTGGTGAGTAAACTGCCATTTTTAGTGAAAAGATTAATAGGATTAAGTAGGTGTAATTACACGGGAAATGTGCATAAAATTCATTTTCTCTAACCCTTACCCGCTCTCTTATCTTTGTTTCTCTTACTTCAAACACATTTTACATACCTCTAGACTTAAAAGATCCGTTTTTCTAACTCTAGAAGATCCACCGTGGTGGAAGGCTTGGGAACAGTAAAAGGCAATGAAGCTTGTAATGTGTAAATTACATTGATCTGGCAAAAGAAATCGCATTATTCATGCTGTACAAACATTTTAGTACGACCTGCAACCCAAAAAGAATTATAGTATGACCACAACGTCCTATGTTACTACGTAGAGTTAAGAGGTAATAGTTTCCTCAAAAAGCATTTGTGATCTTCTCAATTCTGTACTTGAGACATCCACCTACAGGGCCACTCTCCTGTCCCCCTAACAGAACCCAAAATTTTGTTTCTCGTCCAACTTTGACATAGAGGACATACTTTTTGCCTCTAGGGCCACGATCAATCTGCTGAGGTCACGGAAACATTCCCTCAAGAAATTCATCGAAGTTATCGTCGTCGTCAATTTTATGATCACTTGCAGAAGTTGAAGCCCTTTTCCCTGTTAATATGTAAGAAATACTCAGCTGAAGGATTAGGTGCAAGGAGAAAGGATTTCCAAACATCTTAAAGTTTAAAAAAAAAAAAAAAGATTTCAACACATTCAGTTAATAATCAAGTTGACACTTAGGCAAAGCCCAGTCTACAGTTACCATCACGTGCAAAACCAGGACAAGAATATCCACAGTTCAAACTAAATCAAGGAACATATATCCGTACTAACTAACAAAAGCCAGGCAAATTAAGATCTCTGTCAACTTAATCACCAGTTCCTGAGAAACTTGGTGCTTCTACTTATTACTTCCATGCTAAGAAACAGCTCAGCAGATGTACATCTGAAGCAACCGACAAAACTAATGATAACATGAACTCAAATCCCTCATCAAAAAAGACAGACACATTCAAGATGAAGCCACACACACACACGGATGTTTAGAATGACCTCCCACCAAATGGGCCTCAGATTCATATAACAACAGCATAAAGTGTCAATAACCAGAATATCATATTCAGAATGATCCTTTCACAAGCTTCAGTCAACAAAGACAATCATTTGTATTTTTTATGAAAATACCCTGAATTCATTAATCCCAGTCAGACCTTCCAGCCAAAAAACATGAAATGCATCTTTACAGAATGCATGAGCAACAAACCCTTCTATGCATATTTTATCTGCTGTAAGTTTGTGTCTTCATGAGAAATGAATTGCTAAGTAGTTCTGCAAACCACACAATATAGAGCAACTACTGAAATACAAGGTCGGAAGCAAATTGTCATGGTGTAAAACTATGATGTTCTTCTAAAACGAGGCAACGTCAAACCTTTTCTCCTCCTCTCTTTGCTTTCATTGAGCTCTTCCGAGTCATCATCACTCTTTGAACGATTCCTACAAATCAAAGGACTCAATCTCCTATCTTTTTTGTCAACTATAAGTGGGAAAATAAGAACCGAGATGGCAACAAAATTCTTACCTCTTTCGGCTGCCTTCCTGTTCTCTTTTTTCTAATTTTTCTTTCTCTTTCCTCCTCTTGTAATGAAGCTTCTCAGCACATCTTTAGCACCAATAAAACGAAAATTAAGGCAATAAGTCGTTTTGCCCAAGAACATAGTGCATCACTAATATTCTGTTCAAGATCTCTGGGGTAACTTCCTGACTATAAGTGTTTCACAGGCCAGCACAATCTTGAAGCTGATTTTGAGGATCAATTACAGGAATACCAGAACTTATATCTTAAGAAGTATCAAAATCTTTTAACAGAATAGGAAAGCATCAAAATCATCCTCTTACAATGCAAGTATGCCGACTAAATAGCGAGTGTGTATTAATGTGTTTTATTCCATATCTGATAGGCTAAAATTGTGTCATTAGTAGAATTTTATCCTTTGATCATATGAGTATTTAATGACTTATCTCGTCTCTTCTCCCATAAAAAATCTCATGCAGGTCAGAATTCAAAGACTACTACATTTCATTCAAGAATTCTCACTTGCTTTCTCCACACTTTAAACTTTCAAGCATCAATTTTTGTTATGTGACACAAAATAATTTTCATAACAACGGCCAAACTAGAAGAGCTTCAGTTGCAACACTTAGATTTAAAATTTCAAAATGTAAAACTGATTCTAAGAAAGTGATGCTCTTCAGACTATGAAATTCTACAGCAACTCCAACATGGACTTTGAGGATGTATATTCATGGATTGCTTGCAATGGACACCTTTTGTTGTGACATGTATTTCCTATAAATGTTTGCGGCAAAGGCCCCCCCCCCCAAAAAAAAATCCCACTGGAAATTCTTCTTTCAGAGAAGTGGGCTATGCAAACTTTCACTGCAAAAGCTAGAAACCTCCTGTCTATGATCCATCGATTTAACAAAAAAATTTCATGAATATAGTTATAATACAAGTAACAAAGCTAGCAACAGCATATAATGACTCACCTCTCACAGGTTACCAACTTGACAAGGGCTTGTTTGTTTTCCCCAGCTTCAAAGTAACAAAAGTTCACCTGTGAAGAATGCAAAGAAATGGAAACATCAAATAAGACGAGGCAAACCACAATGACTCAGTTCTCAGGCAAAAGATTTTGGCAGGACAGGACATAACCCTTTCGTGAAACAAGAAATTGAAAGACAAGATGATATCATATGTAAAGACTAGGAATAAAAAAGACTTAAGCATCTTCAAATTAAGGCTTTTTTTTCTTTTTAAGTAAGCCCATTCTAAAATATGAAGACCTTTTTAATAGATCAACTCGTTCCTTCACCAGAGTTTTTTCTTCGCCTTTTCATCTGTCAAGCTCTTTCTCCACCATTAAATCAATACTCCTTCTGTCTCGCTCTCTCATAGAGGAGTTTTATAGTATATGCCCATTTAAAATCAAACTAACACATCTGAACCCCAAGCATAGGCACACAGCAGGCTAGTGGAATAGATTAATGAATGATAAGAAGAAAAACTTGCCTCATAGCTTGCTAAGCCATCTTTCTCATCACAATGTTTGTTCCCACATATGAACTGGCCTGCAAAGTTGTGTAGCCAATTAATTCTAAAATTTAACAAGAGCCTAGCCATTTTTAAAACTAAATAAAACCTGAGACAACTATTTCCATAACAGCATGAATGAAATAGACAAGTAAATCTGTAAACAAAGTACTTGTACAAGCATGATCTCCTGAATAAGCATGCATATAATGTCAGCGGTTTAGTGAAGCAAGCTCGGAAACAAGTGAACTTGTTCCGTTGACAAAAACAATGACTGATATAGTAGGTAAAACATAATTTTATCACACCAATATATTTGTTTGAGGTTTACAATGATAATAATAATAATAATAACAACAATAGCAGCAATGAATTATAATAATCAGTTTTCTTCTAAAAGGACCAGTAACAATGCATTTGGACACAAACGATTTTGATAGAAAAGTATTGATAAATTGAACATGAACTTAAATAGACAAGTTTCTTTGGAAATAAAGAAATGCACAAAAGTCACACAAACTAAAATGCACAAGATAGACCTAGAGGGTGAAAAATGATTCCTCAGTAGCCAGCAAGATGTCATTACCCTTGCCAGATATCACTTCCTTCTCTGTCCTCCATCTGAGGCCAATCTACAAGAATATGCCATTATTAATATATGACATTTAAAATGCACTAGAACTGTGAGAGCTTTTATGACACAAAAGTGGAGAGCCTCTACCAAGAAACTGGGATTACACCAGAATCTCCGGTCTCAAAGGATTTCAAATGCTTTATATATTAATATTACCTAAAATGTATTAACGCATATGAAAAATGACTTCTCTCTGTCCAGAAAGATATGTCGTTTATAAAACTAAAAAACCAAATAATATTGTCAATATGTATCAATTACCCTAAACCTGAAGCACACAATGAGTTCAAGAATAGTCCAAAGTCGAAACCTCTATATGTTTTAAGACACCCTTTGAGAACAAAAGTAGGGAATCAGATTGCAAATGCAAACACTAAACCCCTTGGATCAGGGACTTACCAAACAAGATGATATAAAAGAAGAAACAACAAAAGGACGGCAGCATTTTGAAATACATTAGGAATAAGTTCCATAGGCATTAAGTAAATCACCTTGCCACTCTTGTAATGAGACATATCAGCAATGCAATATCTTTAGAATATTCAATTAAGGCAACAAGCAAACCAGAGGATTTGACATCACAAAAACTAGAACATTTTAGGAAAAAAGAAATAACAAGCAACACATAATTTTACAGCGGCAGACCTATGAACATCAAAGACAGTCAAAGTGCAAAAATTATTCCCTAAATATTTCCATAACCTCATTCAGAAACTTATATAGCATGATATGCGCATAGTAAAACTCTAAATCAATCGGTCCAAATAATGATGGAACTGAGATCAAATAGAGAGGAAAATAGGGGGGCCCTTAGGATTGAGTAGGCTGAATTTGCATTGATCAATGGATGAAGATTTTAGTGGCAACAAGAAAAATGAATTTAGATTTTAGCAAGAAAGATATAATAAGGGTCTCAAGCTAGCCATGCTTGGCGTTAGCTCAGAGATTAGTTGTTTATTTTGACAATAACTGAAATTAAATTCAAAGGGAGAAGGAAAACTAGTGTCAAAGAGAAGCATATTGAGCTTAGATGAAGCAATATCGCAAGAACACGCTCATACTCCTCAAATGGCATGCTAACATCAACAGCGATGTCAGTCAGTCTTCACAGTTTCAATTAGCCCCTTTTAGTAAAACATTTTGCCTAAAGAATGTTCCTGGTGGAAAGCAGAAGTATGAGTTGACAGGCAGGCATAAACTGCTATTAAGTTCTCTAAATTTGAGCAGCATTATCTTTGAATTGGGCATGATGCAAATTTCTTCTGCCAACTTGGTAAACCAAATGAAAGTCAAATCCTAAGATTACATCAAGATCAAGCATTACCGATTTTTTTTTAAAATTTTTGAGACAAATAAAAATCATCCAGTTCTCTTTCAATATCAATAATCAATAGGTTCAGTAAAACTAGGGTCAAGTTGTAAAGGATACTCTTTGAAAAGCTTGTCATAGTAACGTTTCACCAGCCTTTGTTCCCAGGAAGGATCCATATCATCTTCTTCAGAGCGTATGAATCTTGCATTGCATTTAAATTAAAAGCATCATAAATTCAGGCAATCCATGTACTGAGAAAATGATGAGTAGATGTTGAGATAAGCTTCAGGCCTTACGCCTTCAGCAATATCACAAACAAATAGCAACTAAAAACAAGAATGAACTTACCTATATCCCTCTCTTAGTGTGTCTTTATCTGTTTTAATAGGCAAACGTAAATTGGAAGGTTTTTCTTTCCCATAGAAGCTAACTGTGACACCAATAGAGGATTCTTAGAAGACTTATGAAAACATAATATAGCCATACCCAGGCTGCGGAAAACCAATTAAAGCTTCCACATAGAAAAACCGGACATATTATGATCAATCAGCAATCAGCAAAAGACATAAAAAACATAAGAAACATTTCACAAGAAAAGAAGTACCAAACCCCTGGAACCTATTGTTTTATAAGATGGTAGTAGGTCTCAACGTAGGAAAAAATAAATCTACAGCTCTAGTTACGATAAAAGGGAGATGTGAGGATGATTGTAGCCTCCTTCCTTCTAAGTGGAGGAGACTGTTCATCATCCACTTGCTTTAGGACATTAAGGACCCAACAAATCAAGTACTCCAAACTTGCTTAATTTCCATAGTGTCCATTCCCGGTCCAACTGACAGCTGATCAAATGTCAGGAGTTTAATAATAGATAATGACCAAGGAAAATGCAAATGGTGAACAAATACTTTTAGCTTTCATGACAATGCGTCCATTGGAATGGCCCCGAAAATCAAGTTGGACGATTACCCGTTCCTTTCTAAGATACCCAAAACTACTAAAAAATCAAACATTTTAGCACTTACAAATCACAGTTACCACGTCACTCATTTAAGAATTCTTGAACAAACCAAGTACGAGAAATTAAATAGAAAAAACAGATTAAAGCTTAGAGCTTGTAAAAAGGGTCAATTCCCAAATACCGTACAAATGAAACTATAGGTTTAATATATTATCATACCGTAATCATTCAGGAACTTCTTATGCCGATCATAAGCATTAAGCCCTCGAATATGTGCCTGGTATTGCCTACAATACCATTCAAATGGAATTACTAATTAAGCAACAAAACGAGTGCAGTAACACAGAAAACTGGGGCAATCAAAACCAACAAACGCACTGTTTTCTCTCTTCTCTCTCAAAAATTGCTGATTTGAGAGATCCAAATGATGTCATGCTTGTCTCCGCTACAGAAAAACCCTAGGCTGCCAATAGCCAGGCGGAACGCCCACGATTCAGCTCCAAAGAGAAGCAATAGAAAGGGCGGGGAACTGTAAAACGACGTTCGTTGATCGTTCTATCCTTTGCCTCATTTCTAAGCGCAGGGAAGACGCTATGTCGGTCTACTTCAACAATGTTAACTTTTTTCTTTTTTTGGAGTAAAAGAACAATGTTAACTTTTTTACATGGTATTAAAACCTAGCCTAAAGTCTGTAATACTTTTTTCTCCTTTAGCTAAGACGTCATTTTGAGCTTTTTTTCCCTAAAAAAAAAAAATACTTAGAAGATAGTGAGGTTCGGAGATCTTTTTGTCGTCATTTTCTCATGATGTGGTAGGAAATAAGTGCAATATCATCAATATGCAAAATAGAAACTGATTTGATCATGGCGTTGTTTATGTGTTGGGCTGGGAGAGTATGTTTTCATCCTTCATTATCGTGCTTGTTATGTTTTTTTCCCCCCTAAGGGGCTTGGCATAATGAGTTAATTACATAGTGGTATGAAAACTCTCTTACAAATATGAGATTGTGAATTGGATCTCACATAAAACGGCTTTTTTGTCCGGATACTATAAACAGTAGAAGATATAACCAAAATGCGACACAGTAGGAGGTATTTCTTGAAATACATCACTGGAACTCGTTCAGGGTGAGAACGACTTTAAATTTCTGAAAAAGCTGTTTATGCCAAGAACAACTTTGGGGATGTGACATATTTTTTTAATTACAAAAATTAGAAGTCATTCATCACGTGAACGACTTTAGTTTTATCCTCATTCAAAAAGTGTTCCAGCGTGTCGTCCCGTGATATTTCCATCACTTGTACTGTAGATTAGTCAAATCAATCTGTAAGATTTGCCATGCGTTATCCGTTCGGTTCTCTCAGCTCGTGAAGGCATAGTGTAAAGCTGAAACTTGAAGTAATAGAAGAAGAAAAAAGGTCTATGGGAGTAATAAGTGCATAGTTCATATAATTGTTGCATGCTCTGATATTTTTTCCTATGGTTGCTTTCTTTCCTCAGTCCATTCTTTCCTCTTCCTCAGTCCATTGTTCCTCTTCCATAGATATTGGCCATTTCTTCTTCTTTTTTAGTTGTTTCCTTCCTGTTCCAGTTAGGCATTGGAGGTGTGTATTGTATTGTGATGTACTGCATTTTATTTCAGCTTGAAGGTTGATTATTGATCTGATTAAGGTGCATGCTCTTACTTAATTTCTTTTTTAATTTTTATAGCAAAGTTAGTGTATTTAGTCATGAATTTTTTGACACGTTGAGTTTGTTATTAAAGATGAAGACATGTTGCTAATTTTCTTATAATAAATAATATAGTAGTACTAGTTAAGCATATTATATTACGTAATTGTATTCACAGGAGATATAACTACCTAAAAAGAAACGGACTCTAATGTGTTCAATGGATCCGCAATAATTTTTATGAAAATGCAGAAAAGCCATACTTTTAACCAGGAAATATATATATCAATTAACACCATGGAAGAAAGTATGAAAATTCAAATGTTGCAGACATAATTTTGTTTGGCTAACTATGTAGTTAATATTTGGTTTTCTTAATAAAGGATTAAAAGGGGACGGGTATAAATGATTTGGAAGAAAAAAGTAACTAAAATATAAATCTTTTAAGACTCAATTCTTTTAGAGCAAATTCCCAAATTAAAAATTCATTAAATAAAAAAACATAATATTAAAATTACATTTTATTTATGTTTTGACTATGTTGAAATTCAAAGAGACAATAATATTAAATATGTAATAGTTATTAAAAAGAAATAAATATTCCCTCAGACTTTATGTATTTTAAAAAATAATGCTAATTTATATTAGTTAAATTTCTTTAGTTAAAAATATTAAATATTAATTTTTTAATAAAAGAACACATGTTTCATTTTCTTCTTGAAAGGCTTTAAATTTATTCAATTATGTAGTTTTTTTTTTTACCTTATATTTATGTGGACTTGACAACTTTGTTCAGTATTTTTGTTTCTTTTTGTTATTGTATCATTAATTTTAAGATATTTAATATATTATACATGTAATTTCTTGCATTGTTAAGTGTTTTATTAATAAAAATAAATTGATATGTAGTAGTATATGTAGCATATGTCTATATATATAGTAAAATATTTAGAAAATAGGTATAGATTAAGATTTTAGAATATATATGGTATAATATTTAGAATATAGGTGTGTGTAGATATTTTGAAAAGATCAATTTTAAAAATTATATATTTGTATTATTTTTTATAATTATTTTATTATCTTATAAATAATAGAATATGGGTTGAAAAATGAAATATATTCATTGTAGGGAGTATCTGGCTAAATAATTAAATTTAATTAGGAATTTTTTTTCTATGATACTAACATTGTGGTGAGACCATTTTGTGTATTTCTATGATATGATTTTTTTGGGAAAAAAAGGGATTGTGGAGTTAATTTATTTTCACAATTTAATTTTGATTGATTAATAATTATAATGTCATATCTAGGGAGTAAAATGGATCATAGGAAGGAGTTCGTGTGTGTGTGTTTGCAAATGAACGAATTTTAAACGACCCCATCGGTGTTATATTTGAATCTAATAAAGTGAAAGTAATCAAAATTGACCCAAATATTACTTTGGATAGATTGAAGGAAGTTGTTGGATGAAAGCTACGACTTCCTTCCAATCAAATTGTAACAAATTTGGTATACAGATATTCTACATGCATAAATCCACTACAATACTAAGCATGCAATTTGGAAGATAACTCAGGTATAAAACAACTGTGGCAAGTGACCGAAAGATTTTCAAGTCAATTGATATGTGTAGAGTTGTATGCCAACATATGTGATGTAGAAGATCATGGTCATGTTGAGCCACAACCAACAAATAATTATAATAGAAATACTCTACCATCAAGTTACAATGAGTTGAACATTGTCAAGCAAGAATCCATGTTTAGCAATCACATGATATGGATTGGACCACACTCGATGAAGATTATGTAGACAAATTAGTCATGATCGCTCTACTTGTCTACAAAGATTGGCATATAGACAATGACAATAGATTATGTATTTCACTTTTTTTAAAAAAATATTATGATTCATAAATAAGATGAAATTACAATTAGTTTCTTTATTTTTATATTATTTGGGTTTTTTTTTCTTCAACTTATGTAGACATATTTGAAAATGGCGCAATCTTCAAAAAAAGATCATCAACCTAGATCCAAAGGATAACTCTCTTCTATACTTGCAATCTCGACATATTTCACAAGTGTGGAATGATAATGTAAGTAATATCTATTGACTATATATTATAAATTATAGGCTTTGATACTGGCTTTTTTACCTTTTCATTGTAGGTTTCTAGAATCCTACACACTAGATGAGTCATGCAAACTGATCAAATGATTGAGCCGCCCAGCCATCTAATCGAATCTCTTAGATTAGCTGGATTCAATGGCATTGCTCGAATGGGACAATTTGATTATTATCAAAGTTTAGTCTCAATACTTATTGAGAGGTGGTGTCCTTAGACTCACACCTTTCACACTACACATGGAGAGTGCACAATAGAGTTAGAGGATGTAGCTATGCAATTGAACCTTCCATGTATGGGACTTCTTGTCATTGGGAGAACTAACTTTAATTGGCTAGATGTTTGTAAATGGCTTCTAGGTATTAAACCACTGGCAAATAGAATGAAGGGGCAGTGACTACTTATCAGGTGGTTGGAAGAGCACTTTAATCACCTACCTGATGATGCAGATGATGTACAAATTCAAAAATTTACTCGTGCATACATCTTTAGGTTGATTCATGAATATCTCATGCTAGATAGATCGGGTACCAGAGTATATTTAATGTATCTTTCACTACTTTATAATCTTGAAGAAGTTGGAAAATTTAGTTGGGAATCAACAGTTTGGGCTCACTTGTACAGAGAATTATATAATGCTACTAATCCAATTGAGGATAGAATTGGAGGATGTTTATCATTACTACATTTATGGGCATGGGATCGCTTCCTAATACTAGCACCGCAACGACCTGTATCTCCAGATCCACATTCTGATAGGTACCCCGTCTTACCTTCTTTGGGTTTTAGGTATGCTAAATTCATCCAACAAATATTTGATATACACTTATTATTAAAATTATACAAAATTTTAATATTATTTTTTGTGATCATAATAGGTGGGAAAATGTTAGACAAAGTCCTCATCCAATTGCCATGACTTTACTCCAATATAGGAGTTTTCTTGATAGAATGATTGATGGCGAGATAATTTGGGGGCCATATAAATCCCCTAAAGTGCACCAATTAATTCTAGAGTATTGCTTGGCAACACCCGAAATTTGGCTTGTTTCTGTTCCTCTAATATGTTTTCATATTATAAAACGGCATCACCCTAACCATGTGTTAAGGCAATTCGATCATCAACAACCAATTCCTGTCCCATCTGTTCATTCGGGAAATTATCATACAATACAACTACGTGGTAGGACAACTACAAATTGGACTCAATGATACTCAAACTTCATTGAAGCCTAGGATAGATGGCCACATATTATTGTTCACACTCCTGTTATGCTTGATGAATTTGATCAAACATCTGAATATATACAATGGCATTGGAGACATACAAGACGATAGATCTGGCTATGTGGTAAGTTTTTCACCTTTTTCCCACCAATACCATCTTTTTCTTTTATACAACAAGTGTTATACAAAAAATGTCTTATTTAATTATTTATTGTGTTACCAAAAAAATACCTTATTTATTTCAGGCTGACATAATATATGAGTTATATAGGCTAACGATTGGTTCTTGTTTGACATGCTCTAACTGCACCGATTTTTGAGAAAGAGTTGCTCTGGACCAATTCAACATCTTACTTGCAATGAAAGAACAACGACTTAACATGAACCCTCAGTGTGCTCCACCAAAAGTTGATTTGCCTCGCCCACAAATTCTTTGAGATAAACCTAGCACGTGATGTGGTGGCTACTTGTCTACCCAACCACCAATTCAAAATCAAAATATTGAGGGACAAGAGCATCAAGTTTTTAGTCAGTCGTATTATATGTCAGCCTCATCATCATCCCCTATCACCTCTCATAATCCTCTTCAAGTTGAGCCTCATTACATGTCACCTTCATTGATATCATCGCATTCTGACTCACCATATCCTGCTCAATTTCAGTCGTTCATGTCATTATTTGATGATCTGGTACTATTTTCGGCTGAATACAACGCTTCTTCTACTTTCAAGTTTCAACCTAGATGGTCCATCAAACGAAGCATTTGCCACCCCTCAGCAATCAATTTATTTAGTTGAATTACCTTAGTTTGATTTAAATACACCAACTACATAAATAAATAAGACACTTGAATCTCAAGAAGAAGTGAACATACAACAACGACCACAACATGTGAGAAGGAGAACAAGATGTGGCACCAGAAGTCACTATTTGTTAGGTAAATCAATTTTTATTTTTTATTAATCATTTTCTATTTAATATACCATAATAATTTCAAAATTATTACTAGTATTATTATGTAATCATTAAAACTTTTCTCTAATTATTTGCACATAAATTTTAGTCCAAATGATTACAAAATTATTATCTAATCATTTTCATGTGTTAGAGGGGAAAGAGGAGATGAAGGACGCTGAACATGGGGTGATGAAGTTGTTCTTGGAGTGGTGAACTTCTAAAGTTGTTCACTCCAAAGTAAACTTTCATTGCACTTAAATCAAGATATGAAGCAAATATTGAAGAAGTTGCACCTGCCAAGATCGATTTTAGAAGTTATTCATGACAAGAACAACTTTGAATGTAGCATTTGAGAAAATAACATCCATTATGTAGCTTTTCGGCATTTTCTTTCTACTGTTTATAGCATTGCGGTAAAAAAGCCCACATAAAACATTAGATTTTGAAGCTTGTTCCTTTAATTTGAAAAAAGAAAATTAATTAAATTATATTAGCTCTCAAGTTAGGAGATGAGCATGAGAAAAGAGGCCATTGTTAGTGAACACTCTATTGCAATTGGGAAGTATATGTGAGAATTGCTGCTCGTAGAGTACTGCTCACAATTTCTCAAAAAATTTGGAGAAGTGCTTCATCCTTAAAGTTGTACTATTTTTTATTTTTAATATAAGAGTTGGATAACTAATGTGAAGAGATTAAGTAAACTAATTAGATTAGTTTGTGATAAATATAAGTTGACTTTCCTGAACTACTCTATTTAATCATATGCGTTAGAAGTATTAATGTGAATATTTCAAAAAAATATTATAAATTTGAGAGACAAAATAAATTGAGGTATTATATTTAGAACCATATCTAATATTCAACAAACTCTTACATTAAATACAAGAGAAAGTAGTATTAATCTTAAGAATATGAATAAATAAATATTAGTTCAATTGGTAAAGACCGATCTCATATCTCACGAAAGATAGAAATTCAAGTGTCCGGTATTGCAATTAAATGTGCGGGCAAGTTAGGTTATAAAGCTACATACTACATGGTAGTTGAGTACGAAAGAGATGAATCTCACTAGGAAGAATTCTTGTTCATAGTCTCATTCCGCTTCTATCATTGAAAGAGACTTTTTGATGGTTTTTAACAAATGGAGAGAGTACATTAAATAAAATTCTTAAAAGTTTAGTATGAGTCTTGTTAATTTGTTATATTTGAAATTTTGAACTCTGCAAGCTTTGCTGCCGTGGCAAAATATTAAGGCCTCATTTTTTTATACGAGGACGATACACATTGGTAAATTTTAGGATTAATATTATTGTTTGTCTTTACAATTTAATTGAATTTTGGTTTTGATTATTATAGTCTTAAATAATTGGTTTTAATCTCTATAGTTTCATAGTGACTGGTCTAAGTTGAAATACAAGAACCAAAATCAAAATTTATTAAAAATACAAAAACATTTGTTAAACTCGGACATAATTGTTATAAAATTATAAGAACTAACACTAATGGTTTAAAACTACACGAATCAAAATTAAAATTTGATTGACCTAATATTATACTACTTCCGGTCTTTAATATAAAACCTTATTTGATTTTTGTTTTAATCTCAAATATAAGACCCTAATTTATTTTCTCTCTCATATTTATATATTTTTTTTCTAAAGTAGTTCTTTTAATAATGGTAGTTTTAGCCAATACGTACACGTGATTAACAAGGATATTTTAAGAAAAACAACACATATTTATTATAAATAATTAACTTAACTTTTTTTTAATCTCCTCAAATTAATCAATTAGCTCTTATAATTAGAACTGGAAGTAGTATAAGATATTAGAACTTAATTTACCGAAACTTTTGTTTTGGCCAAAAAAAAAATTTACCGAAACTTTTGTCAAGTTCATGTGATGTCGTTGTTAATTAGCGAAACGCACTAACGCTCCGTTTAATCGCAATGTTGATTTGAACAATATCTTTCGAGGGTTAAAGACAAATCTTTTATAGCAACTGGGAGTTCAAACTTCAACCGGTGGATGGAGACAGGCTAACATGTACTATTTTTTTTTTTTACTCCCTTCACTTTCTAATGTGAAATCTGAATTTGATACTAAATATAATAATTTAATTTATTTTGTCTCTTATATTTATTATTTTCCTTCAAAAAAATTTATATAATCTATAAATTGATATCTAATTTAATGTATATAAAAATATTACAAAGAAATCATAATGTATTTGTTATTATTAATTAATTTGATTTTTTTAATTTATCTAAATTATTTAAGCAGCTCTTATATTAACAAATCTTTTATATTTGGTAGGAACTCTAATTAAATTGTATGGATATTTTCTCTACTTACTTATATGATTGAATGTTTTATTTTAGCCAGAAAATACAATACATTTGTATAAATATATTACTTCAAAATAAGAAGGAATTTAATTAGACTTCATCCGATAGAAATAAAATTTAGATATTTACTACCAAATATTAACAATAAAAATGATGATGACGACGACTTCATAAAATGATGATGATGATGATGATGATGATGATGATGATGATGATGATGATGATGATGATGATGATGAATAAATTATAAATTGTCTTAAATGATATCCAGAGATTCTATTGAAATGAAGAACTGGCCTATACAAATAATTTGGCTTGTTGGTCTAAATCTAAAATTTACGTGCAAATTAGTTTTAAACTTTTGTACCATATGATGAGATCTTTATAATGATACACTAAATATAAAGGTCATCATCACACAAAAAGTAAATAAAATTTACTCAAACAGGAGAAAATTCCGTTTCAATGTATTTTAAATTTTTCTTACATTCTTTTTTTTATTAATTTCTCGTAAACGAATTATTTAAATAATTCAATTTTCAGTACATTAATAAAATGATTATTGATATCAATTTTATCTGTAAGGGATTCAATTGAAAAGTACTTATACATAATTAACTATTAAACAAAATAATTTTTTAATATTAAGGGAAAATTTATTTTATTAAAAATGCTCAACACATAAATTTTGTATTAAAGGTTTATTCAAATAAATAATGTCATCATTAGCTTTAGATATTTTAAATTGTGCCACGATTAAAATGACGGATTAATTAAACCAAAGGAATCTTTTCTTTTAACTTCTTGATTTTATATTGCAAATAACAACCCCTCCGTCCACCGTCTATGGCCAAAGATAAAGCAATTACTCCTTTATTATTATTCGATAGTTTTTGTAAAATCTTGGGTTTTTCTAAAATAAATCCCATTGAAATAATTTTACAAGAAAGTATGATTAAAAAAAGCATAAATAATTTTACAAGTAGTACTTTTTGTCTTCGGCGCTCACCCGAAGCGCATTAGAACATCAATTATGGCAATGCTGTCTCTGTTCCAGCTGTTGTTGACTTGTCAACCCACTTGTCTCTTTCACCAAACTTCTCCTAATAACCAATTATTATTTTTTATTGACTAAAATGATTTAAAAATCATGTTCATTATCATAATGTTTATACTATCGCTCTGTTATACATGAATATTCGTAACATATTGTTATTATTATACAATAATGATTACATTTCATTTAAATTGTATAAATCTTTTTACCAAAGATATATAGCATTTTTAATCGAATTTAGTAAAATTAGATGCAGGTAAAGTAGTATTTTTATGGAGGGATGTATTTTTTTACCATATAAGTTTAATTTTCTATATATGTAACTTATGTGAATATTATATTTCATTTAACAGTCTTTCAACCCTAAACACTCAATTACTGACAACTTACCGTATGGACAAAGTTTGCTAGTTATAAACAACAAAATTTATATAAAAATTATTTTATTATCAAAATGTATGCAACTTTGTTTGAAAAAATAAATCACAAATAATTATTTATTTTTATTTTTATTTTTGTTAAATTATACAATTTGTGCGTACATATTAAAATATTCATCTATAATTCAAGGTCTTTTTTGTTGTTTGTTACGAATGAAGGAAGACTCGTAAAAAAGACGGGGAGAAAAATATCTCTTTTTTCACGTCACTAATTAAAATTTGTTCATAAGCCTTATATCACCAAGTGAGATCAGCTGCATAAACTGCAGTATACCATTATATATATGCAGATATTTTTTTATATCATCATCCGGCTAATCCAGTTCGAGATTTATAGCCTCGTCTCGCTACAAATAAATTACTATCTTCAGTCAGAATACCTTATTTATAAACTACAAACGAGATTTTATAATTAGGACCGGAAGTAGTATTAACATAAAATCATGCTCAATAATTTTACTTAGTATCCTCCTCTATTTATCTCTAGAATATTCAGACTCCATATAGTCTAATTTATTTTTCTTATCAACGCCTTGGACGACTTTGTTTACCCATCCATATCACTTCTAAGGACTTTCTATCATTTTATACCAACTCTTTTAGATATATATACTAATTACGACTCTTATCTTTATTAAATAAAATTTGTGTAATTTTAACAAAAGTTTTTACAGAAATTGTCACTTTTTTTTTTTGCCAGCCAGAAATTGTCACTTATGCTAATGTAAACGTTGGTGTGGGGTGGGGGGAACTTTTGGTGAAAGCAATGTGGAAGGGAATAAAAATGATTGAAGTGACGATGGGATCTGGTTTTTAGTGGCCAAAAGTTACGTTACGAGATCTGTTTGATATGAGCTCACTGTGTACTCTCTTCTCAACTGTCGGTGGTGTCGGAGGCCTCAGCTTAGTAGTTACATTGTCCCTTTCGTCTTCCTTAAGTGATTTCCTCTTATTTTATATATATATTTCCAGCTAGCCATTCGCCCGCCCAAGCCTCCAACCTCTGGCAGAGAAAAGAGAGAGAAATCAATAGCCGTCCCTCTCTTTCTCTCTTTCTCTTTCTCTATTGTTTTGCTTCTCTTTCAGTCAACTCGATCTCTTGTTACTGCATTCTGAATTCTCGTTGATCATTCTGCTTCTGCTTCTATCTCTGTCTTTGTGATCTTCTAGTGCGAGATCCATTGCGTTGATTTTGATCAGTTTGTTTGGAATTCGAGTGGTCGATCTGTTTTGCTGATCATTGGCGGTGTAGATCGCCGTTGTTGAGGTAAATGTCGATTGATATTGGTCTGTTTGGTTGCTGCGGAAATTGAGAAAATGAAAACCGGATTTAAATTTTGACGTATCGAACGTCGTTTTATTAGTAGATTTTCGTTCAATGTTTATTGATCTCGTGAAAACATCGAGGCAAAGAAACGATTGTTGTTTTTTTTCATTGCCGTAGCTCAGGACTCTGCATTTTTTCCTCTTTCCAATACAACGGACATTTCGCAGTTTAAAATCTAGCTCTATCAAATCTTCTGAGCAGTTTCGCTGGAATTTGAGAAATCTAAAGCATTTCAATCTGTTGACTTTGAATAATGCTTGGCGGAAGCTGGAGATCTGATTTACTGTCTTATCCTCTGGTGTCTCGTGCAGATCCGAGTGTTCGTTTCCACAGAGAAAAACGAGCTGCTAGTGAGGATTGTCCATATTAAGTGATGTCTGATTCTTGTTGAGTTTGAGCTACTGTTTGATCCTTTATTGGCTTCTAGGCGAATATAAGTAAGCGGTATGGAGTCAGAAGGAGAAGCAGGGGTGAGTTTCATCACTATTTCAATTTTGAAAAATACAAGGTTCTTTTGCTTTTAAGTTTTTATCATCATCTTTTTTATATAAACCTTACAGTCACTCATAGGAGTTTTCTTTTCTTCGGAAAGATCTAATTATGTGATACTGAACTGCATAAAGGTATATCGTTATCGAAGAACCTTACAGTGCATGCATCAATTTTGCAGCTATGCTTCCTCCTTCCAATTTTCAATTTTTCATCGGTTTCCCTTAAACGTTCAAGTTATTCTTGTGCTTCTACGGTTTCTATTAATTACGAACACGAAAATGTGATCACATCGGCAATGCATTGTTTTCTAACCTTCTTTTGTTGGTTATATCTTTTCTAATACTCAGGGAAAGCCTATGACAGTGTTGGGTGGCCAAGTCTGCCAGATCTGTGGTGATAATGTTGGGAAGACTGTGGATGGGGAGCCATTCATTGCATGCGATGTTTGTGCTTTTCCTGTATGCAGGCCATGCTATGAATATGAAAGGAAGGATGGGAATCAGTCTTGTCCTCAATGTAAAACCCGATACAAAAGGCACAAAGGTAAACCAAATGATAAAACATGTCTTTCATATATTTGAATGCTGTCATGCTTATGATGCAAATTACAATAGCTTATTAAGCTTCTAATGAAAAAAAATGATATGAAATTTATCTGGTAGGGAATTGATCTCTTTCCTCTAAACCAAATGAAAACGATGTAAGGCGCTCATTTTAGAATATATCGGATGTAGGCAGAAGGGAAAGAGGGGAAGGGAGAAGGAGAAGAAGGGAGAATAAGAGAGATCAAGGGGGAGACTGTGATGGCAAAATATGTTTAGTATCAATTCAACAAGCAATAGTCTCCCAAATGTAAAAATTTTGAATAATATATACGACATAATAAATTAAATTATTCAAGATCTTCTACGCCTAACATATGTGTCTTTAATTTTTCATTACTATCATTTTGCCTAAACAAGGCCTGTGCGTATGATATCTTAACTCTATCTTGTGTGCTACTTGTATTTTTAGTGAGGGGTATCTCCTTTTCCTTTCAAACTGAATCTTCTACGTGGATTGATCCGGATTTTTTCCCATAAAAAAGGAAATCTTTAATGCTTATCTATTCCATACGCTTGATTTAAGGCAGGGAGGATGTGCAAACCACTTAAGTAATTGGGTTTGTGCCTGTTGCTCTGACCAAATACATTTGGAATGTTGCTTTCCGTCTAATGAAAAAAAGGACGAAACGGGGTCTGGAAGGGACGAGGTGCTTAAAACTTGATAGGTGCTGAAATGGAATGGAAAGAGTGGGATTAAAAAATGATTTGGAAAATTAAAAATATTTCATGTCTCTGCTTTATAAAAGTTATAAAAGAAGGAGAGGAACTGTTGATGACAGTAAACATAGTCAAAGAATAAAGAAAAGGAAAGGAAGTCCCTTTCCTGCATTCTTACCAGTGATTAACTTATTCCAAGGAATTTCTGTGCACATAGTGCATCCCAGTGAACCAAATCATAAATAATCAGATTAATATAGGCTTTAAGAACTTTTTCCCTCTCAATTTATTTCTCACCGTTATTTGTTAGACATAATTCACTCATGCATACGTCATGTATTAGATGAAGTGACTCCTCTGTTTTCCTTGGTCATGTACTGCATATATTAAAAAAGAACTTCTATTTTGTGACTCTACTTACTGCTGCCTGTTGAACTGGTTTCAGGAAGTCCTGCAGTTGTTGGAGATAGAGAGGAAGATGTTGCTGCTGCTGATGGTGCTAGTGACTATGAGTCAGAAAGCCAAAGCCAAAGCCAAAAGAAGATTTCAGAGCGCATGTTGAGCTGGCACATGAAATATGGGCACTCAGAGGAGGTCGGTGCTCCAAAGTATGATAAAGAGGTTCCTCACAACCACATTCCTTTGCTAACCAGTGGACAAGAGGTAATTCAATCAGCTAGGCAAATGATATTTTTCTCTTTCAAACTCGTCTGCCCAAAAAAGTTGCACATTCTCCTTGAGCAGCTTTAAATGGGATTCAAATTCAATTTCAGGTCTCAGGAGAATTGTCAGCTGCCTCACCTGAGAGGCTCTCGATGGCATCTCCTGGAATTGGTGGTGGCAAACGGGTCCATAATCTGACATATTCATCAGACATTAATCAATCACGTGCGTGTCTTTCTTTCTTTCTGTACCCTCCATCCTTGTACATATTTCATTTGTTGTCTATGCCTTGTTATGTTTCTTCGTGTAGTTATCTTATGGAGATTTTATACTCCTCATGCAGCAAATATTCGGGGCATGGATGCAGGAATGGGTAATGTGGCATGGAAAGAAAGAGTTGATGGCTGGAAGATGAAGCAGGAAAAGAATGCTGCTCCAATGAGCACTGGCCAGGCTGCTTCTGAAAGAGGAGCAGGAGATATTGATGCCAGTACTGATGTGCTTATGGATGATTCCTTGCTGTGAGTGCCCTTTTTAATAAACCATAAGAAAATTGCAGCCCTGCTTCTGTTCTCAGCCTCTTATGCTTTATTTGTTGGTCGTTGTTAGAAACTAATTGTCTTGACCACATGTATTCTTTATATCAGATCAACTGATTTTTGTTGCTTTGCCATTAAGTAAAGTCATTCAAACAAACTCAGGTCTTCAAATCTCCGTGCATGAAAAGTATTTGATCTATCTTTTTGTGTTGTAGGAATGATGAAGCTCGACAACCGCTTTCAAGGAAGGTTTCTATCCCATCATCTAGGATTAATCCATACCGTATGGTCATTGTTCTGCGGCTGGTTATCCTCTGCATTTTCTTGCATTACCGTATAACGAATCCCGTGCCCAATGCATATGCATTGTGGTTGATATCAGTCATATGTGAGATCTGGTTTGCCATATCTTGGATTTTGGATCAGTTCCCCAAGTGGCTCCCTGTGAACCGTGAAACATATCTTGACAGGCTCTCACTCAGGTAGGGCCACTTCCAGGCTATCATGTTTTTCTGTTGCCTTATCCAAGCAATTCATCATTAAATTGTTCCATATGTCTTGCTACTTCATTCTGATGTTTTTTTTTCCTTAAAATCTGAATTGCAGGTATGAACCAGAAGGAGAACCGTCACAACTAGCAGCTGTTGACATTTTTGTCAGTACTGTTGACCCATTAAAGGAGCCCCCACTTGTGACTGCCAATACCGTGCTATCTATTCTTGCAGTCGATTACCCAGTTGATAAGGTCTCCTGCTATGTGTCTGACGATGGTGCTGCTATGTTGACATTTGAAGCTCTGGCTGAGACGTCAGAGTTTGCAAGGAAATGGGTTCCTTTTTGCAAGAAGTACAGCATCGAACCCCGGGCTCCAGAGTGGTACTTTGCACTGAAGGTTGACTACTTGAAGGATAAGGTCCATCCGTCATTTGTCAAAGAACGTAGAGCCATGAAGGTAAGAGTTTGACTTTTACGCACCTGTGATTAGCTTGTGCTAAAGTTCCTCAAGGATATCTATTTAGCTTATGTCTTCCCTTGCTTCACAGAGAGAATATGAAGAATTCAAAGTTCGTGTTAATGGACTTGTTGCAAAGGCACAGAAGGTTCCTGAAGAAGGATGGGTAATGCAAGATGGCACTCCATGGCCTGGAAACAACACTAGAGACCATCCAGGAATGATCCAGGTAGTTTCTTTATTTTGGTTCGGATGATTTCTCAAAGCTAAGACGACTTGCTTATCTGTTGCTTATCTGTCAAAAAAGAAGTGCATGTATTTCATTCATTTGACCGCTGAGATTGCGTACTTTATTTTCAGGTGTTTTTGGGCCAAAGCGGAGGACTTGACACTGAGGGTAATGAGTTACCTCGCTTAGTCTATGTTTCTCGTGAAAAGCGTCCAGGTTTTCAACATCACAAGAAGGCCGGTGCCATGAATGCGCTGGTGAGTCATGATTACAGTAGAATGCAATGCCAGTTATTTTCTCCAATTATATTCTTTTCTAACCCATGGCAATTAATATAACTGTTGCAGGTTCGTGTATCAGCCGTTCTTACTAATGGTCCTTTCTTATTGAATCTTGATTGTGATCACTACATAAACAACAGCAAGGCCTTGAGGGAAGCGATGTGTTTCATGATGGATCCCAACCTTGGGAAAAATGTTTGTTATGTCCAGTTCCCTCAAAGGTTTGATGGTATTGATAGGAATGATCGATATGCCAATCGTAACACCGTTTTCTTTGATGTAAGTATCTCACAATTCATATTCAACCATTCTTCCTGATGTCAAGTGCCTTGCTCCTTGGTTGGAATGTATTATACTTTTCATGTATTGGAAGTGATTTAACTACTTTGTTATACTGAGTTTTCTTTTTCATTTCTTCGTGAATGACAGATAAACTTGAGAGGTTTGGATGGCATTCAAGGACCTGTGTATGTCGGTACTGGATGCGTCTTCAATAGAACGGCCTTGTATGGATATGAACCCCCCGTCAAACCCAAGCATAAGAAACCCGGGTTGCTGTCTTCACTCTGTGGTGGAAGTCGAAAGAAGAGGTCTAAATCTAGCAAGAAAGGCTCAGACAAGAAAAAATCTGGCAAAAACGTTGACCCAACTGTGCCCATCTTCAACCTGGAAGATATAGAAGAAGGAGTCGAAGGTATGCCTGTTAATGCATTTTTCTCCTGGTTACTATGTACCTCTCAAACTCTTGATGCATATTTTGCATTGATTTCTTTCAGTTGACTTCGTTTACTTAAATGTCAACTCTTATATATGCAATTTTATGTGCAGGGGCTGGATTTGATGATGAGAAGACACTACTTATGTCACAAATGAGCCTTGAGAAAAGGTTTGGTCAATCTGCTGTTTTTGTTGCGTCTACGCTTATGGAGAATGGTGGTGTTCCTCAGTCTGCAACCCCAGAAACTCTGCTTAAGGAGGCTATCCATGTTATCAGCTGTGGTTACGAGGACAAGTCAGAATGGGGAACTGAGGTATGGTGCTTTCTTATGTTAAATTCTCATTTTCTTTCTTATTCCCACTTACATTCCAAAAGAACTGAGGTGGTAGTTGAATCAATGGGTCTTTATCCAAATTGAGCTAAGGAAGGGATGGAGGTTGTGAAGGAGCCTAGCCTCGGGCTGATGTTTTATTTAAAACATATAATGCAATTACATGTTTATATTAATTTTCTCAGGATCATCAATATTTGTCTTGTTTTATACAGATAGGATGGATCTATGGTTCAGTCACAGAAGATATTCTCACTGGATTTAAGATGCATGCTCGGGGCTGGCGGTCTATTTACTGCATCCCCAAGCTTCCAGCATTTAAAGGTTCAGCTCCTATCAATCTTTCTGATCGTCTGAACCAAGTGCTTCGATGGGCTCTGGGTTCTGTGGAAATTCTTCTCAGTAGACACTGTCCCATCTGGTATGGTTACAGTGGAAGGCTCAAATGGCTTGAGAGGTTCGCTTATGTCAACACCACAATCTATCCAATCACTTCCATTCCTCTCCTGATGTACTGTACCTTGCCAGCCGTCTGTCTACTCACAAATAAATTCATCATCCCACAGGTTTGTTTTTTCTCCATGATTTTTATTCAACATGTGTCTTGACAACATACTCCTCCACTCCTAAATATAAGAATTACTTAACTAATTTGAATAAATTAAAAAAGTTAAATAAATTGTTTAATGCTGACAAATGTGATATAATCTTCTAAAATATCTATATGAAACACTAGATTATATATATAATTTTATGCGTTAAAAAGTCAAATAAATTAGTTTGGAAGAAAAAAACGAAGTAAATGTGAGAATCAAAATGATTTAAAGTCTTAAATTTAACATTAAAAAGCAAATACACTCCTCAACTAGTTCCAACGATTCGGAGGAGAGGTATTAGGCAGTGGGCTTGAGTACTGATAACTGATTTTTGCTTTGCTTGCAGATTAGCAACATTGCAAGTATATGGTTTATCTCCCTCTTTCTTTCCATTTTTGCAACGGGTATCCTGGAGATGAGGTGGAGTGGTGTTGGAATCGACGAGTGGTGGAGAAATGAGCAGTTTTGGGTCATCGGTGGTGTCTCCGCCCATCTATTCGCCGTGTTCCAAGGTTTACTCAAAGTTCTCGCCGGAATTGACACAAACTTCACCGTCACCTCCAAGGCATCAGATGAAGAAGGCGACTTTGCTGAACTCTACATGTTCAAATGGACCACCCTCCTCATCCCACCCACCACCCTCATCATCATCAACCTCGTCGGAGTCGTCGCCGGCATCTCCTACGCCATTAACAGTGGCTACCAGTCGTGGGGCCCACTCTTTGGCAAGCTTTTCTTCGCGTTCTGGGTCATCATCCATCTCTACCCTTTCCTCAAAGGTCTCATGGGAAGGCAGAACCGCACGCCAACCATTGTTGTGGTCTGGTCCATCCTGCTTGCCTCCATCTTCTCTTTGTTATGGGTCCGGATCGACCCGTTCACGACCCGAGTCACCGGTCCTGATTCAGAGCAATGCGGAATCAACTGCTAGACAAACTGGCAGATGGAAACGAGCTCGCCTTTTGTTGCCACGCTCCTTGGCTCAATCAAGAACAAACAAACAAGCCTTGGGGGTATTTGGATGGCTTAATTCTTTTTTGTTTCTTTTTGTTGTAACTTGTATTTGTTCATGTAATATGCTTTTCACGTGCAGGTTATAGTTGCTAAGAGCAGAAATTTAAATTAAAATTACGTTGTGTGAGGGTTCTATTCTTTTGTAATACCTTGAAATAACTTATTGTTTTTTCGGGGGGAACTATTAATTGTGATAAAAAGGATCACACTTCTTTGTCTACAATCTGCATATTATCTGGTTCCTTACTCTGTTTCTTCTTCTTCTTCATTAGCCATAGAAAGCAAGAAACTGTATTTGCCCATTACGACCCTTCCATGGGAATTGCTAGGATTCACCTCGTTCGACCACTTACAAAATTATTTGGTTGGTGAATGATCAATTGAGGATAATAATCAAAATGATTGTAGATTTCGCAACATGTTCATTAGAGCCACTAATTTGATGAGTTGGTTTGAGAATTTATTTGACATCTTTAAAAATAGGATAAGATGAATTTGACCCATTTAACCACAAGTTATGCTTTAAGAATTTGAGAAGGCGTATAGCCATATGCCCATCTTCACCTCCATGGGATGCCACTACTTATGGAATTATATCTTTATCAATCTTATCTTCATCTTTTCACAAGCTCACATACACGCACGCATATGTACATATATAAAATACTAAACAAGTTACTGCTAAAATATATGTAAACTGGCCAACTGAATTATTTTGTAGTCCGTTGTGGGATTAGGATTGGCAACGCATGTATACAAAGCATCACTATGATATCTTCTCCCCCAACATGAAGATGCATCAATTTATTTATTTATTTGTTTATTTATTTATTTTTGTTTTCATGCAAATCTTCATACTCTCCTTTTTTAAATTTTTCTGGTGGCCAAGTCAAACATAAATTCTGGAAGCAGGGTATCTCATGCCCACGCCGCTGCCCATGCTTTTCATTCACAGCCTTATATTCGCAAGAGCCAGCCCAAAAAAAAAGAAAAAAGGAGGCAAAATCTGAAAGCTCAAAGCATAAAGTTCTATACAAATTTAGGCCCTGAAATAATTACTATAAATGTAATAATATTAAGTACTTTCTAGAGGGTTAAAGGAAATAATAAAGAGATGACAACCAATTGAAGTTCAGGTGAGTAGTATAGGAGCTCTCATCATGATGATGAAAGAGATGAATGAATAGTGCGTAGAAGTGGTTAAAGATACCATCATGATGATAAAAGAATGGTGGAGCATCATTTATTTCAATGTTTTCACCTCGTTTCATTGAGTTTCCTTTTCTTTCAAACCCTGAATTTCTACACTCATTCTGAATTACATTTTAATACTTACACTTGAGGAAATTATGATTTAAAAAAAAGAGACTGAACTCATACTTACTTGATCAAAAATCTGGTTCTTCACAGAAATTAGGATAAATATGCAGTTTTACTTCTGATTTTTCTTTTTGTTGTATAACTTTATTAATGATTTTTTTAGGTGCAATTTTACCCCTCTCCTAAATAGACTATTACAAATTATCTAAAATGGAAAAAAGGATTATAAGTGTGCCAAAATAATTGGTCTTATCTTTTCAGTTCCATTATATTATTCATTGTTCCATTCCATGAAGCGCTAGGGGACTGGCCATGAGATGTTTTTCATTCACAAGAGTTAGAAATCGCGTTCGCATTCAGTGCTCATCATCACCTCATGAGCAATCTGAACCGTCCAAATTTAATATTTTTAAATAATTATTTAAAAATAAAAAATTATATTTTTAAATAATGATAATTAAGAAATTATTTTTATTTTTATCCTATACCTATTAAAATAATTATTTTAAAAAAATAAAAATAAAATTAAATCTGGATCGTCCAGGTCAGATTGGATGGTCCAAATCTGATGAGCACCCAATACAAATCTTTAGAAATCAAACCTTCAACCACTTGCTTAAAAGAAGAGATGCCGAACAATCGCACCTATCCGTTTCCCATTCCATAGAGTTATATCTACATTGCGTGGTCCATAACTTGCTACGTCTTCCTTTCCCCCTTATTGGGCAATGCAAAGATCTTCTGTCCATGTTAATCTTCGATTTTTTTCCCCTAAATATAGATATCCCTCATATTAAAAATAATTATGTTCTTTTTTTCTTTTACCAGCAAAAATAACTATGTTCAGGATACTATCCAACTAAAACTCAAAATACTAGTTTATGAGAGATTGCGTGAATCTTTTGCAATTTAAAAGAGTAAGAACACGCAAGTTGAGATTATAACTCAAACTCATAGACAAGCTTTTATATCATGAGATATCAATGGTCAGGATGAGATTTCATCACCAAGTGATTCGACCAGTTGGATGAAATGGACGGTCCATAATCTCTGATGATCAGCCTTCCACCAGCCTTCATGATGAGCTGCAGATCCGAACTTGGATCCAGATATGAACAGAGTTCCAGAAAGATGATGTTGTCAGGCCATCACGTGAATTCACACGTGGCGACTCCCACTCTCCTGCATGCTCCTCCATGCTATTTTACGTGTCCATCACATGCTTCCCCTTCAAACATCAACTTATTCACAAACCTGCCATAACTGTCCCACGTCACCATGACACGTGGCGAATCCGAGATCCTCAGTGCACAGTAATTTCACGACGCGTGGTACCACCCAATTAAATGCCCCATGTTCTCCTCTCCTGTCTCTCTCTCCCTCCTTTATAAAACGACCATGAGAATGAAGAAAAACGAAAAGGAGAATCATATCATTCTCTCTCTCTCTTCCCTTCTTCCAATCCAAGAAGGCGACTCCCACAAAGCTTATTTCTTTATTCTCTTCGGCTGAGAGGGATCGGAATATTTTTCTTCTTTGATATTCTCGGGAAAGTGACAGAAAATGGCTTCCACTGAAGAACCAATCCTCACTAGGATCGACCGTTTGGATAACATGGTCAGTTCACCATCTTCGTTACAGTTTTAATTATAAGAACTTGTTTACAGTGGAAAATAGTATATGTTTATTATTAAACTTTTATTATTAAATCATCATTTTCTTCTATTTTCAGACCACATTTTTCTTATCATTATTAGATATACTTATACTTGACTAGAATTTTTCAGATAATAAAATTGGAAACTGTTTCCTTTATTCATAACTAGTTTAGGTGAAATGATGATAAGTGACCTTTAAAAAAAATAATTTTGAGGAATATTTTCCTTTAAGAAAATAGTTGAAGCATTTGAGTGCAATTTTTCTTTTTGTTTGGCGAAAATTTGAGTGGAAATTAAACGAAACTATGCGGGTGATTCTTAATTGGGCCATAGTATAGACTTTTGGGCCTAGTTTTATAGTTGGGCTGATATTTTAAACTCATTGGTTTTTTAATTGGGCCGAGATTGATCTTGTCGGGTAAATGTTGTAGTTGAAGCAATTGGAAGAAATTAGAGGGTACAACAGATCTCCTAAGAGCTCTTTTGAATCAACTCCATCAAGCGGCACACTGACGAGTGAAGGCCACGCGTCGTCCGTTGATTTCTCCCCTAAGAGCCTGGAGAAGCACTGCCGTCCGATCGACCACGTCATTATGGAGACTGGAGTGAAAGGAACGTTGATCGAGAGGCTTGATCATCTGGAGGATCGCATGCTGAAGGTAGGGAGAAAATTGTTATTCAAAGTCTAAATTTAAGAAATTCTATTTGATTTTTTTCTTTCCTGGAGTTTTTGTTGCTATATAAATTCAAGAAAACATCATATAATATGAAAAATGCTTTCATATCCTTTATTGAATCATTATTCTCATCTTTTGTTGGGGAATTTTTTATAATTTAATTACAACTTAAACTCTCCCAGACCTTTCTTCCTAAATTTTTGAAATACATGCAACACCATTAAAACTTAACAGAGAACTAGAATTGCTCCAGTTCATCCCTATGTAATGTAATGTCCATAAAATTCAAAAGTACTAGAATTACAGGAGTAATAGCCCAAAAAAACAAAGAAATGATTTGAACAGCAATTTTAGAGTGTGATTGAGCAGTGGCAAAGAATCTTGATTCTAATCAATTACTGCATACCATATTGATTATTCAATTCACTTAATAAATTAAAAATGGATTCCTTCAATGCCATCCAGATTTCTATTTTGTTCTTTTGAAGGAGTTAATAATGCTAATGGGTCGCGGCGGTGGCGGCAACAATAATGTTAATGTGGAAGCCAGCTAAAATGAAAAGTGCTCTGTTATTATTATCGTCATCACAATTATTATTATTATTAATTATTATTATACAAAACAGTATCTAACTTTAGTGAAGCTGAATAGAGATGAGGGTATGACAATAATGATCTAATAGGTCTGATGTTATAATATGAAAGCTATGTTTGCAGATAGAGGCAGATTGGGAGAAAAGGAGGAGGAAAGAAGACATGAGGAGAATAACAGAGAAGAAGCAGCAGGAGGAGAGCCCCAAGAAGAACAAGGGACTGAAAATGTTTGTCAAACATTGTGTCAAATTTTAGCCTTATCAAGCCACTTTTGATCCTTTGTTCTTCTTTGCTGTACAAAAGTTTCAGCTTTTCCTTTTCTTATATGTGCAAGTTGTGACTTTGGTTTTCACAAGTCATGATGAACAATTCTGTTTACATTCTCTTATCAATAGAATCCGCGTAAGCAATGCTTTCATTAATCTTTTCACTTTAGATGAGCTGTCGCACATTAAAGTTTGAACCTGTACATGAACAAGAATTCACTCTAAATATGCTATAAAATTCATATGCATCACACCATGCCAAACAAACACAAGGATAGACAGAAGTACAAAAACTTGAAACTTGACAGGATACTGTTATAGAAGCTGATGTCAGTCCGTGTCAAAGGGAAACATATCCTTACGATCATCAGATAATTGTTAACAAACTAATCAGTTAATTAGCCCATAAGTTTAGGTGACAGGGATGATTTTGTTTCAAGGGGGGCAAAAAACCAGAAGATGACGACCAAATTAGCATACCCAAACAAGCTTGGACTAATTTCATAAATTTCAGAACTTAGATGAAATAAGTATCTTTAAAACGACCAAAATAGTAGTCAAACCAAAGAAATCGCTTCCTTCTTATAGTTCCATTTGCCAACTCAAATCTAAAAATCAAGCGACAAGTTGAAATATCCATCTACCTCTCAGGCACCAGCTTCTGGGGACCTAGATTGTTTATGACACTCTTCATCTGCATCCCTCATAAATCTATCCCAGCCACTTCCAGGGCTAGTATCCAAGTAATCATATGGAACTGCCGTCTTAAGCCCTGGCCTGACAGCACAACGATCTTCAATAATTCTGAACTCCACACCATCTCCGTCTTCAAGAATCTGATCTAGTTCCTCCCATGCAAACAGCAATGGCAGTGTAAAAGCACCCCATGGATTGAAATCCACTATTTTAACCCTCTCACCCTTTGTAATGTAAACATCAAATGTGTAGTCTTCTGATTCAAATACAGCTCTTACTTTGTCGTTGAAGAAATCCTGTATGAGTAAAAGGAGATCGTTCTTCTTTTCAAGCAAGGAAGGATAAAAAGTAGTCACCTCACGCTGCGAAATTCCAATTAGTTTCTTCCCTCGCACGAAACATCGAAACTCCATCTCTGGCCGAAGGGATGGGTACCACTTGCGAAGGGCAAGGAAGAAGTTTTGGGGTCTAGACGAAGATTTATCATCACTAGAATCATAAGCATGACACAAGTCATGGACCAATGAGTCAGATGACCGGAGCAATAGCGCGATCTCACTGAAGGTGGAGCACCCGAGGGTACCTGTGGTACTTATCCAAGCAGAGTCTTTTGGTGCGCTCCAATTCAGCTTGGGGAAGACTGCACCTCCAAGGGATTCAATCGATTCCTTAACTTTCAATTCAAGTTCTGGAAATGAAGGTGGTGGTGGAGGTTCTTCAGCTTCATCACCAGATCCTTCTGAAACTTGATAATCTTCTTCCTCATCAGGATTATGAATTCGATTGGGAAAGGGGTCTTCGTTTGAGACAGAAACTGGCAACAGGAAGGGCCCAGAGTCGTTGAGAAGATAATCAACAAAAGATTCTGGAAGTTGGTGAATTATGGTTTTGATGGATACTGATTTAAACTTTGGGTACCATTCCTGAATTTGACACCGATTCACCTCTTCCACTTTCATGTTCTCTAGATAATGGCGATTCTCTCAGATAAACGCAGCTATTCTTCTGTTTCTCCAAGTATCTGGCATGCAACTGTCGGAACCTAATCAATCATTGCAAAGAAAGGTACATTACAGCCAGCAGAACCTCAAGCTCAAACGGGATCGATGGTGTCATGACTTTCCAAATAATTTCATCTCTTATTCAAACATTTTTTTGATAAAATACATTTTTATCCAAGGAAGATGATAGCCAAAGGAGAATAAGACACTGTGAGAAGAATCTAGGAAATATATGCATAGAAAAATAGGCAACAAAAATGATAAAAAGTGTAATAATGCAGCCCAATCGCTCGGAAAATCTAAGACAGCAAACCTTCTAAATCAAATCATCACCAACACCCCACATGGAGCACATGAATACTATCCTTTTAGACAATGCCTCCAAAGACAATGAAAAAACATTAAATTTCAAACATCACAGAGTCTCTTTTATTCCTTCCAAGCCATGTAAACATATTAGTAGAGTGAGCGCCAATGTTTGGGGAGAAGTCCAACGTCTTCGGTTAAGCTTGACCCCTTAGATCAAGAAAAAATTCAACATGGATAGCAGAAACGAAAATTTATAATAAAAATTGACTTGAAAATTAATTCAAACGGGATTAGTCACCAACAAAATTTTGCTTATACTGGAAAAAAGAGAAAAATTTTGGAATAAAGAACTCCTAGGAAGGTTGAAAGTGTTAGCAGAAATACAGCCATGCAAAGTGCTGCAATTATGTTAATTAGCACGGAAACACACGTGTCAGCACTATCAAACAATAAGCAAACAGCTGTTTGAAAAATTAGCATTTCAGCGCTTCTCCTCATCACTAAGCCGATTCACCTTTTTTCATTCTTTTAAGTACAGTCTTTAGCTAATGAACTTTTAATATTACATATATCAGTGAAAGTCATTGTTATCTCCTTCAGTAGCCGAATCAAAAAAGCTACAAATTCATAGAGTGAACTGCGAAAAACTACGGCTTTCAAGCATTTCATTGAACATCGGCCCCTCAGGCCCAATGCACTACTTTTCCCACGGATTCTCCATTATAAAATATGGTCTTTATACCAGAAGGGAAAATTATAATTTTTAATCGTATGGGTAACCAGAAAACATGGTTCAAATCTGTTATATGCTGATGGAAGTTCACCTAAAAATATTTTAAACGGTAAACAAAATTTTAAACTCACCACAGTGATACCGAAGGCTCTAGGTCTTCGATAATGGATCCTCGCAGGTTTTTGATTTAATGAGCGAGAGCCACAGACGAGAGTTTGGTTGAGTGTGAGAAGAAAATTGAAGTTAAAAGGAGTTCACTGCACCACGCCGCAAGCCACTGACTATCCAATCACGCCGTCACCGTCTCAATTCCGCCAATAACCGCCTCCGTCAACCACCTTGGACCACCAAGTATAAATCTCCGGCGCTCAATCACCGATTTCCAGCCGTCTATGCCGCGTCGCCTTCTGCTCGCTAGTCGCTACCCCTGCCCCTCGATTCGTCGAGACGCGAGAGGCTCCTTTCTCGGGTCGGGTCTGGCTTTCCTCCGCTGAGCTTATCCTCCGCCGCCTGTCCGCTGTTTGCATACGGCACCGTTTGCAACAAAATGAGAAGAGAGCTGAAATAAAAAAATAGGACGAAGAGGATTTGGCAAATAGACAAACGCAAAAACGTTTGAGTAAAGTTATCCCCGTTTGTAGGACCCACCCACATCCAAAACATTTTTTAAAAGATCAATTAAATACATTTTTCTTTATCAATTAGACATTAGATAAATACATAAGCTAAAGAAAAATAGAAACCTTAGCCGCTATTTCACATCAGTTTTTTATGATATTTTTATATCTCTATAAATATTGTACACGATCTTAGTGAGGGGAAAAAAATAAGTGCAAATTCTTTTTCATTTTATAAACTTGAAAACTTTAAACTATTATGTCAATAAACAATCACATGTCAGGATTAAATTTGGTTAATTTAAGATTAATTAATTTTACAATGATAATTAGTTTTCAAAAATTATTATTAAAATTTTACATATTAATTTTTTCAAAAATTTTATTTTAAAATAATTTATTTTTTATTGAAAAAGATTAACTAAATGGTTGCTTACTTTATAAACCGGTATTCGATAAATTTTACAAATGATTGTCAAGACATAAAATGATAATAACTTTGGAAATATAAAAATATGCACTAAAAGGCTGATGTAAAATAAAAGCTGAGGCTAAGTTGCATGAAATATCTTGAAGTATTTTTTTTTGGGTACATTCATCATACTAAAGTAATTTAAAGGTATATCTAACGTCTTAAAATATTTTTTTAAGTACACATAGCACCTTAAATTATTTTTAATGTAATTTTACACTTAACAATTTAGAGTACTCAATGCACAAAGAAATAATTTTAGGTGTTGGAGGTATCTAAAATAATACTTTAAGATGCTTAATGTATCAAAATATAATTTAGTATTTAGAGGGTTGGATGCAATTGAAAAAATACTTCAACATGTTAAATACATAAAAAAAAATTTAAAATACTGAATGTGCTTGGAAAAATATTTTAAGTTGCTATATACACCTTAACCTCAAAGCTAAACTTTCTTTTTTTGTATATTTGTCTTATTTAATTTTTGCCAAAAAGGTATTTAATTGATTTTTTTTAAAAAATGTTTTGGAGGTGGGTGGGTCCCACAAATAGGGATGAATAGTTGTTCCTGCTCTCACTTGAATGTTTTTGCCTTTATCAAATAAACATTTTTCAGAAATATTTTTTCACGAATCAAGATAAACTTCTCAGTATATTTACTTTATGTACCGTAAAAATATTTCTGAAACTATAGTTTTGATCTTACTCAAACACTTCTATCGTCTTATTTTTTCATTCCAGCTCTGTCCCCATTTTGCCGGAAATGATGCCGTATGCAAGGTAGTGGACAGGCAGCAGAGGAGAGCCAGACGCTCCTGGGTCCACGGTGAAAATGCCCTAAACCTCTAAATCATTTGACAACTGAGATTAGCTCCTAACCAACGGCAGATATGCTTCTTATGCTGAAAACACGCCGTTTCAATGGGCAGACCTCATGCTCAATCTCTTTTGGCCAAAAAAAAAAATAATAAAATAAAATTATTCTCTTTTTCTCTTTTCAACCTGTTCTGTTTGGTTTTGCTCTTTGGTTGGATGAATCTTCAATTTTTCTGTTCTTTATTCTATTATTGTATGTTCTTGATACGATAAAAATATATACTTTCTCAACTAAACATCTATCTTAACTATGAAAAAAAATTAAAATGTAATTTACATTTCTGTCTACTAGACCACAATCACTAAATTCGTTTTCCCTGACTGTGAGAGAAATACACAAGTAGTTGAACTAACAATATACTGCCTTCATATAGAAGCTAGTTGATTAATTTGAATATATTAAAAAAATTATTAAATTAGTTATTTATAATAATTACATGTTGTCTTTCGCAGAATACCCTTACTAATCATATATATTAGATAAAGCTACCATTAAATGAAATATTTGTGCAACTATTATAAGGATTGCTTTGAAAAAAAATCAATAAATGTGAGAGACAAAATGAATTGGGGTCTTATATTTAGGACCAAATTCAATATCAAATGAGCTCTTATATTAAAGATTAGAGGTAATTTCAACTAATTAATTAAGTATTATTGTGTCCCAAATAAGGCCATATAAGAAGATCACTTTTAGCAACAGAATTAATCTTGCTAAGGAAAGAGAGAGAGAAAAACATAATGATGTTCAGGAAGCTAGGGAAGAAGATATTCAATGAGCAACAAGGACTAATGAAAAGGAGCAATAATGTTTTGAAAACACTAGTCACACCAAAATAATGACCATATATAGAATAAAACTAATTAATCAAAATAATAATTTATTCAATAATTAGTTATTAGTCAACAAATTGAAAATCAATTAAAAAACTGATTAGGGACTGATAAAATTAGTTAATAAGTAATAAAAGTAGATCACTAAGATTGGTAAAATTTAATTGATGTTCTTATATCTAACAAATAAATATATTTATCAATTACATGGCTAATTGATTTTTAAAATATTTTTAATATTTTATAGGAAAAATTGATCAAGGGTTCATAACTATAAAATTAATTTTGCAAGGCCACCTAAGGACTCAAATCCTTCTGTTGGTGACACTTACAAAAACACTATAAAATGTATGATTTGAGTTCTGTCCTATGGATGTTCTTAAGAGATCTTCCGCAACCCCACATGGGCCTTCTTGAAGATTCTTGGACGTCACTTATGATCCTTGTTCAAGACACATGCTTGTCACATAGTATTTTAAGTGATTTCTTTAAGCTGAACCCCACATGGGCCTTGTACATCATCTTGTTGGACTTCTAGCAATGTGATCACCATTTTTTGACTCCTTTTAGGCTCGTTAAAATGTGCTTCTTCCAAATAAATAGGCTCCAGCTCTCTTATTAGACAATTTAGGCCTCCTTCATAGCTTTGGTCCTTGCTCTTGTCATTGGGCCTCCAATGCCTTGTAATGGATCTTTTAGAATGTTGGACTTCTTTGTTTGGGCTCCTTGCCTGTGCTCTTGATCACACCATGCTCCTCCATCATTCTCTCCCTGCTCGAAAGGATTCGTCCTCGAATCTGCAACATCAAAGGGGATAAATCAACAACATTAAAAGTAACACTAACATTACCATAGGAATTAAGCAAATCTATTTTATCAGCGTTGTCATTGATCCACTTTAAGACTTGAAAAGGGCCATCTCCTCTTGGATGTAACTTAGATTTGCGTTGATCGAGAAATCTCTCCTTCCCCAGGTGTACTCAAACCTAATCTCCAGGCTCAAAGACAATCCTCCAACGACCTTTGTTAGCTTGCCTAGCATATTGCTCATTCTTCCTCTCTGTGTTGGCTCTCACCTTAGCATGTAATCCTTGCACAAACTCAATTTTTTTCTTGCCATCAAGATTTGCTTGCTCATTAGAAGGCAATGGTAATATATCTAAAGGAGACAAAGGATTAAAGCCATAAACAACTTCAAATCGAGAGAAGGAAGTAGAAGAGTGAACAATTCTATTATATGCAAACTCAATATGAGGCAGACAACTGACCCAATTCTTCAAGTTCTTTTGGATTATCGCACGCAACAAGGTAGTAAGTGTTCTGTTGACTACCTCAGTTTGCCCATCAGCTTGGGGATGTGCCACAGTAGAAAACAAAAACTTAGTTCCTAGCTTACTCCATAAAGTCCTCTAAAAATGGCTAAGGAACTTCACATCCCTGTCACTCACAATGGTTTTAGGCAATCCATGCAACCTAACAATTTTCTTGAAAAACAAGTCAGCAATATGGACTGCATCATTTGTTTTAGAACAGGCAATAAAATGAGCCATTTTACTAAATCTATTAACCACAACAAAGATACTATCCTTTCCAGATTGATACCTAGGCAAACCTAACACAAAATCCATAGAAATATCTACCCAAGGTTGGGAAGGCACCGGTAAAGGGGAATACAAGCCATGAGGTTAAACCTTAGACTTTGCATGCTTACATGCTTACATGTGACACATTTGGTACAAACAGAAATGACATCTTTCCTCATATAAAGCCAATAAAAGTGTTCATGTAAAAGTGCTAAAGTTTTATCAACACCAAAGTGACCCATCAAACCACCACCATGAGTTTCTTTTACAAGCAGCTCAGGCATAGAACAATTAGGAATGCACAATTTATCTTTCTTAAAAAGAAACTCATCAGATTTATAAAAGTCATTCACCCCATGCTTTTCACAAGAAAGCCAAATTTTGGAAAAATCACAACCAGAGTCATACAACCCTTTCAATAATTCAAATCCAAGTAATCTAGCATAAAGAGAAGTGATAAGAGAATACCTCCTAGAAAGAACATCAGCAACAATATTCTCTTTACCTTGCCTACGCTTGATGACATAAGGAAACGTCTCTATGAACTCCAACCAGTGAGCATGCCTCTTGTTAAGCTTACCTTGAGACTTTAGAAACTTCAAACTTTCATAATCAGAGTGAATAATGAACTCTTTGGACCATAAATAATGCTGCCATGTTTCTAAAGTTCATTTTAAAGCATAGAGTTCCTTATCATAAGTAGAGTAATTCAAAGAAGCTCCACTTAATTTCTCACTGAAGTAAGCAATAGGCCTAAACTCTTGCATTAGAACAGCACCAATGCCAATTCTAAAAGCATCACATTCAACTTCAAAAACTTTATTAAAATCAGGTAAACACAAAAGTGGTGCATTGGTTAATTCCTCTTTCAAGGTATTAAAAGTTGTTTCTTGTGTTTCATCACATTTAAATGTCACATGCTTCTTAACAAGCTCATTTAGAGGCGCAGCAATAATTAAAAAAAATCTTTGACAAACCTCCTATAGAAACTTGCTAGTCTATGGAAGCTCCTGACTTCATTAGCATTCTTTGGGGTTGGCCAATCTCTTATAGCTTTCACCTTTTCCTTATCCACACGGATCCCTTGAGCACTTACAACAAAACCAAGAAACACAACAGAATCCATGCAAAAGGAATATTTTTGAAAATTAGCATATAAGCTATTCTCCTTAAAATTTGAAACACCTCATGCAAGTGAATAACACAGTCATCTATTGTTCTACTATAGACAAGAATATCATCAAAGTAGACAACCACAAACTTCCCAATAAATGAACAAAAAACCTGATTCATCAAGCTCATAAAAGTACTAGGTGCATTAGTTAACCCAAAAAGCATGACTAACCATTCATACAATCCAAATTTAGTTTTAAATGTTGTTTTCCATTCATCTCCCTCTTTTATGCGAATTTGATGATAACCACTCCTAAGATCAATTTTAGAGAATAAAGTAGCACCGTGCAACTCATCCAACATGTCATCTAATCTAGGAATGAGGTAGCGATACTTAACTGTTATTTTGTTTATGGCTCTACAATCAATGCACATTGGTCACGAACCATCTTTCTTAGACACTAAGAGTACTGGAACAGCACATGGGCTCAAACTTTCTCTCACAATGCCTTTTCTCATAAGCTCATCTACTTGGCGTTGAATTTCTTTAGTTTCCTCAGGATTGGCTCTATAAGCAGGTCTATTAGGTAGAGAAGCTCTAGGAATAAAATCAATCTTATGCTTAATTCCTCTTAAGGGAGGAAGCCCATCAGGTATCTCATCTAAGAATAAATCACCAAATTCCTGCAACAAAGACACAACACTAGAGAGCAAAGAGGGGTTAAGATCGTTAGTGGAAAAATAAGCATCCTTATGTACAAGCACCAAGACTTGCTCACTCAACAGTGCTCTCTTAACCTCACTTTTTCTAGAAATTACACTCTCTATCTTTTTTTCACTTTTCTCATGTTCTTTCTTTTTCTTTTCTCTGTCTTTAGTTTCTTTCTTTTCCACTCTCTCCTTTTCTTTCAACTCATTTATTCTTTTGCAATCCTGCTCAATCCTCACTTGGTCCTCATAAGCTTCTTTTGGCCTAAGAGGCTGCAATACAATCCATTGAATGGTATAGAATAACAATTTTTGTAACAATCATGGTGAGCTTTACTATCAAATTGCCATGGCTTTCTGAGTAAGAGATGTCCAGCAAGCATTGGAACCACATTACATAGAATTTCAGTATGACAGTTCCTAATAGAAAAAGAAACCAAAACCTGCTTAGTAACTTTAGCTTCAGCACTATCATTCAACCATTGTAATTTATAAGGTTTAGGATGCTTCATAATAGGCAAGTCCAGCTTTTCAACAAGTAAGATACTAGCAGCATTGGTAACACTACCACTATCAATAATCATGTTGCATACCTCATTCTTTATGAAACACCTAGTGTGAAAGATAAGCTCTCGCTGCTCTTTCTCATCATCTTCCTTTACATGAATATTTAGGGCTCTTGTAGCCACCAATGCTTCTCCCGTAACAGGTTCAGCTTCATCAATCTCCAATTCACAGTCAGTCACCAAAGAGGGCATGTCATCATCACTTTTATAGCTAGAATGTTCACTGTCATACTCATCATTATCTTTGATAATGATGGCTCTCTTATTGGGACATTTGGAAGCAATATGCCCCTTTCCATGAATCTAAAACATTGAAGAGAAGAGGTTTTATTAGTAGAAAAAGTTTTAGAGTCAAGTTTCTTACCACCATCACCCTTGGGCTTTGATTCCTCCTTGGGCTTTGATTCCTCCTTGGCCTTAGGGGTGAATCTTGATGCATCCTTAGCCTTGAAATCCTTCCACTTGGAGGTTGGTTTAGAGTCCCTCCAGCCATTGGATGAGGATTTAGAGTGTTTCTCTTTAAACTATTTTTCAACTTTGATGGCTTTGTGCACCAACTCCTCCTTATCAACAAAAGTATACATCTCAACTTTGTCTCTAATGTCAGGTCTTAGACCATCAATAATTCTGCTCATGATTGATTGTTCATCTTCTTGTACTCCAGCATGTATCTTAAGAAGATCAAGCTTATGTACATACTCTTCTACTGTCATAGAGTCTTGGCTAAATAGTCGCAACTTTCTATTAAGCTCTCGATAGTAGAAACTAGGAACATACTTCTTGCGCATGAGTTTCTTTAACTTCTCCCACGTATAAGGGGGAACCTTGCCCTTAAGGCGTCTCTTAAGCTGCAAATCTTCCTACCAAATAGTAGCATAGTCAGAAAACTGAAATAAAGCTAATTTTACCTTCTTTTCTTCAGGCCAATCACTCAATCTGAAAATCTGATCAAACTTCATCTCCCAATCAAGATATTTATCTGGATTGGTATTACCCTTGAAAGTAGGATACTTGGTCTTTGGATCAGTTATGGCCATGTCATTTTTGGAATGTTTGCTCCTGCTATTTGAATTTGACAAACCAGATCTAATCACCTTGTCATCACTACTATCTGCTTTGGATATCTTTAACTCTTCCATTGCCATCTTGAGTTTGAGAAACTCATCTCTCATGGCTCTCATGAATATTTTGATATCTGTGTTGAATTCTTTATTGTTGGATTCTTTCCCGCTCATCTTTAACCTGAGATGTTAGTGGAAGCTAGAGGAAAAGAAATAGAAATAAAGGACCTCACCACTCTGCTCGCGTGTTTCACTCAATCAATCTGATGCCACTCATGTTTCTCTCAACTTTGGCTTTTATATCGAAGTAAAACACTCTTGCCTTCTACCACTCAAGCTTGCCTCCTATAGTATTTTTGATTGAAACTCAATAAAAACCAAAAGACAATATTAGAAAGTGGTAACCTTCACAACCAGAAATTGTAAGAGCCAGCAACTATGTGAAAGAGGGGAAAAGATAAGAGATGAAAGAAGAAGGATAGGCAAAACGTGAGGATGAAATGAAAGGAGGGAAAAATGAGGAGAGAAGAAGTTTATGATGAAAAAAAATGGATAGAAAAAAAAATGTGGAAAAGGGAGGTAGGAATTGCAAAATGAAAATAAGGTTGTGAAAGTAAAGGAAAATAGGAAACAAAGTAATTAGGAAAGGTATGACATTGAGAAAACTTTAGAAAAGTGAGTGCCTTGCAAAAAAAGAACTGAAATTAGACAAGTAGTATGAAAAAGAAAAGAATTCAAAATAAGAAACTAGATAAAACAAAGGAAAGTAAAAATAAGAAAGTAGGAGTGTTACCATCCAAGCATAAAAATTTAGGAAATTAATTGTGACTTGCAATGGAAGCTCTTTCAAATTAGGAAACTTGCCTCTTGTGTTGCAATATCTAAAACCTGAAACTCTTTCTCTTTTTTTTTTTAATTTATTTTTTTCCAGCAATTCTGCAACCTTTTTTCTACAAATTTTTTTCTATGCTATTCAAAAGACCAAAGCAAGTCAAATGAACCCAAAAAAAAGGTGGAAAGGAGATGAAAAGGGAAAAAACAAAGGAAAAAAAAGGGATGGAAATAAGAAAGATAGGGAGAAGACAGAATCAGGAGAACCGAAACGAAAGGAAAATCGAAGTAACAGAGAAAGAAAAAAATTAAAACACCAAAAAGAGAGAACTTGAAATCTAGCAAACCTTAGCTCTGATGCCACTTGATATAGGGGAACGTACGGACCAGCTAGAATCAAGTAACGAACGGACAGTTGATCTAGATAGGACCTTAAGAGAACTTGTCTCTTACAACCCTAGCTATGAAGACACCACAAGGTTGATTAATCCCTTGAGACTGTCGAGTATTCTCACGAGAATACAAGGATGCAAGCAAAGCTCACACAAAGAGAAATAAACTCAATTCTCATTCATCTAAATCTGTATCTAATTACAAAAAACGTAACCTATATATAGGCAACCATAGAACACTTTAGAATCAACATCTTAAGACATAAATACCGAGGATGATGCCTCATTAATGATTATTTAACTATGGGAAGCACCATTTATTACATAGAAATAAAAGGAAATAACTTAAACTTCAAGAACAAGTCTGCTATTTAAAAATAGAAAAGTAGATCAAAACATGATCTTCTAGAACACTCCTTGACCAAAAAAACAAATTTAAATCATAATCAATTTATAATGATGCCTTCTTTATCCTTCTTGATCCTTGGACGTCACTTATGATTCTTGTCCAAGGTACATGCTTGTCACATGGTATTTTAAATGAATTCTTCAATCTGAACCCCATATGGGCCTTGTACATCATTTTGTTAGGCTTCTAGCAATGTGATCACCATTTTTGGACTCCTTTTAGGCTCATTAAAATGTGCTTCTTCCAAATAAATGGGCTCCAGCTCTTTTAGCTCTCTTATTAGACAATTTAGGGCCTCCTTCATAGCTTTGGTCCTTGCTCTTGTCATTAGACCTCTAATGCCTTGTAATGGATCTTTTGGAATGTTAGACTTCTTTGTTTGGGCTCCTTGCCCATGCTCTTGATCACACCATGCTCCTCCATCAAGAAGGGTGCTGTTCAGCCAATATGAGATATGTACCCTAGGATGAGATTTTGGTATTTTTAATGCTTCTGTTGTGTTTAAAAAAAAAATGTGTAAGATGAACCTAAAGAACAAGCACTGGAAGTATTAGAATTAAAGTTGGAATTTTTAGAGTTATGAACCCCCTACTCAGCCAACACTATTTCTTGGGGAATGAGTTTTCTTTTCATTAATCTAAACTCATATTTAGATTTCTTAGGTAAAATTATGTAGGATTAGCCTAAAAAAATAATTTTTACAAAGCTAGAACATTAATCCAAAATTAAGAGAAAGGGGTTAAATTCAAGAAGGTTAGTCTTGAACTTTATTTAATCTCTTAGTTGTGACAACCGCTCTTTCAAAACCATTTTAGATTAAATCCAACAATTTATTTGAATGATTAACCATGATAGAAAAGAAGAAACCTTAAAATTTTAAAATCGCTATCATGGTTAAAAGAAATAAACTTATAATAAGAGTAACATCGATCGTTACCTTGGGCTTTGGACTTCCAAAGTCCAGAAATATCATCAATCATTAGCCCAAACCAAACTTATATTTTCAACCATACGAACTGATAAATCAGTTTAATATAAACTATAAAGCTCATTAGTCAAAAGTCAACACTTTCGAAGGAGCGTTACATGCAAAGTCTAAGATGTCTCGGGCCTCCTCGCGGCCCTGTCATACTAGATAGTAGTAATTAAAAGTATTATTTTACATCATGATGGTAGATGAGCCCTATGTGGCAATATATAACAAGTCAGCACATAGAACAAAAGCAGGGAGGCTATACAAGCTATAACAGCACACTACGCCTCCAGAGCCTTCCCTGATGGGCCACCACCTGAACTATCACCTGAAAATGTTAAACCACGGGGTGAGACAAATGCCTCAGTAACCAACTTTCCAACTCATCATACATACTAACACGTACTCGTGAGGTGTCAAGTGAGATAGTTATTAATTCTCGAGAACTATAGATATATCCATAGAAATATAATTTCAATCATCCAAATCCTCACTATGGGGGCTAACACACAAGCCACATAAGTCTATCCCTCACTCTGGGGGATCAATCAAACATATGGGCCTATCCCTCACTCTAGGGGACGAATAAGAAGCCACAAAGGCCTATCCCTCACTATGGGGGACGAAAGAAGAAGCCAACCAATGTGCACTAATGGCGGCCTTACCACGTGGTAGGATAGGATTCAATCCAAAATCCAAATAACAACCAATCATTCACAATATAATAAAAATGTCTCAATCTTTTCTCAATATAATCCATAAGATATAAATTATATATCTTTTCCAAACTTTTCAATTACAATTCCAAAAATCCCACAAAACAATTTTCATAGCTCAAAAGATATAACATGTCTACTCAAGTTCCAAATATCAAATATTATTCTAAAAACAGCAAAATACTCACAAACAACATATTAGAACATATAACAAGTGGAAAGTGGTTACCTCTCGCCAAAGCAATACTAAGGATTACCACAAGGTCAATCCTTTGCTCAACCAATAATTAATCTACACAATTAATATAACCACATATTAATATAAACTAATAAATTAATTAAACTTCTCTATATTAGTTAAATTTCTACTTTAATTAAATTTTTATTCTAAATTCCCGCAACTCTTATAACCTAAAAATTATTAAGTATTTTAGCAACAACTTAAAATTTCTAACAAGCCAAATTATTTATTTACTACCTCCAAATTATTTACCTTAATAAAAAGGATTTTCAACAATTTCCAAATATAAAATTATTATGTTATAAATTCTAAAAATCTTCATTTAAGTTTAAACCTCAAAATCAAACTATCAAAAATTTAATAATACTTCAAATATTTATAAATAAATAATCTAATCAAAACTTTAATGGTATAACTACCATATATATTTTTCCGTAAATAATAGACTTTTTAGCTACAATAATTATTTTAAAACTTCCAGCCACCCAATAAATAAAACTAAACTGATTAAAATCTCAATAATATATCAAATAATCCAAATAAATTATTTAACTTGAATTTAATCGGTAAAAATATGGTATATCTCATAAATAACATATTTTTAACTAAATAAATTAATTTAAATACTAAAACTAACAAATAGACAAATCTAAACCGATTAAAATTAACAACTTATTTATTTCTAAATTTCTATAGTCATCTTTTATCAAAACTTAATACTTATATCATATATAAGTCTCAAAATTTTCTCTAATCACTATAGTAATAACGTAAATAGGAAGCTTAAAATATACAGGAAATATTTATAAAGAAAGTTTGATAAAAAGAAGTAATTTTATGTACCTAAAATATCTTCAAAGCTTGCCCTCTCCTTCACCGGTATGCTCCTCTCTCTCTCACACACTTCGGCCCTCTATCTCTCTCTCTCTCTCACACACCCCCATCATCTTCTATCTCTTTTATCTTTCATTTTCCCAACTACCATTACATTTTTTTCCTTCCTTCATTAATTCCTTCTTCCCTAAATTCCTCTCCCTAAGTCAAATGGTGCAGCTTTCCACTGAATTCGGTGGAAAACTGCTTCCTTTTTTATATATATATTTTTAAATTATTATTATAATAATAAATTATTATTATTTTATTATATATTTTTTTTATTTTTTTTAGGATATTACATTAGTCCTAATAGATTGTATGATAAATATAACTATTTTTAGGATCTTGGAACATCTAAGAGGATGTTTGGTCATATTGACCGAACGCCCACATGGTTGGAAAGTCAAGGGAGTCAAAGGAAAGTAAGAGGAAAGCTTAAAGTCCAAGGTAGTGAACTTACTTATTGTCATTGCTTGATGTTGTATGCTTGTGTGTTACTGTGTATATGTTATTTGAATGTTATCATGACATGTTTTAGCTGCTATAATTGCTATTCATGATAAGTAGATTATGTCTCTACGTCCAGTATGTATATGTTATTTGAATGTTATCGTGACATGTTTTAGCCACTATAATTGCTATTCATGATGAGTAGATTATGTCTCTACGTCCATGCATCAAGAAGTTAGCTTTGAGTATGCTAATATGTCACTAATTAACAAGAGAATAAACAAGTTGCGTTTAGTGCATTAGTATCCATCTAGCATGATTAATATGGTATTATTTGCTATTGAAATTTTTCTGAATCTCATCCCCTCCCTACCTAACCATTTAGGTCAATTAATGATGAGTAATAATGGCATGAGAAGCAAGGAGAAGAAAGTGGAGAATTATTAATGTTAATGAATGAGATTAATGTTCAATGTACAATTCTCCTATGTTATAAATTATGTTTATAGATGTCTTAATGCAATTTATGTCCATAGAATACTTATGGCATGTATGAAAATGTATGAACATGAATGGGAAAGAAAACCTAAGTTATGTATGCCAAAGAAATAAAAAGAATTAAAGCAAGCAAAGGTGAAAGGATAAAACATAGGTCCTAGAGTAGTTAGTTTCAAGTTTCAGTTTGTCCTACCAAATGAATGAGTTAAGCTACAAAATTTGGCAAGGTTATAATGCACATCCCAAGCTTTAAAATGAGAGGTAGATCACCTCAATTGGATGTGTACACAAGGAGATATAAATTTTTAAAGTTGAGGCATAGAATCTGCAAGTTCCAGATTTTACCAAATGAATAGTAATATTTATTAATTAAATTGTATGAATTGGCCAAAGATAAGTCTAATTGGATTTTTTTTTCTTAAAGAGTGTTAAAAGAGCTTTCCGTGAAATTTTGGAACACCTCCATACGATTTTTCTAGAATTAGTTATAATTTTTCAAAGTTAGACCTGTAATATGAAAATTGCACAGTGAACAGTAATTTTCCAAAAATAACGTCCTAAATGAGATTTTTGAGCTCAAGACCATCCAATGTGATCTAACATGATTCTAAATGAACTCTAAAGTATTATATAAGTAAGGTGTGATATACAATGTTTACCTCAAATGGTCAGTTTTAAGACCTCTCTTTTTAGCCTTTTAATCAACTTAACTCACATTTTATCACTAGGGTGTTCCCAGCCTTGAGCAATGTGAAACTTCTTACTTTGACATACCCATACACATTATTTACAATAATTTCTCACATATGTCAAAGGAAGCCTGATTAGTTAAGTTACACACATGGGCATAAACATTATATCTAGTTGTCTTTTAGACTTAAAAACCAAATCTAGACCAATAACACTTAGCATATGGAGATACCTGTGGTCATAAGAAGTTAAAACCAACATCTCTTGGGTATGTGTTAGAGGCATTATTAGTCAAATTACACCCCCGCATTTCCTGGTGTTAATGACGGTTTTGCACGTTGAAACGACCATGCGTGCGTCCTATATTTAATGAGTGCTCTAGAAATTTCGCCACAACCTCATAAGTAACATCCTAATTTTTAATCTCTAAGAGCTAAGTAAATCTATAAGTAAATATTTATTAACATGGGCTTAACAAAAGTTAAATATATAAGCACTTAAAATATTTATGATCATATGTATGTATGTATATAACTATCTATATATGAATCAGTGAATAAAATAAAAAAAGTTAAGAAGTTTCACATCAATTAAATGATGGAAAGATGGGGCTCTATGAGCCTGTAAATAGCTAGTATTAGAGGATTGTTAAGAATAATTTAAATAATTTTCGCACAAAATTGAGGCAATCTCAATAAAGTGCTGTGTATGGTTTACAAACCGTTGGATTAGGCTAAAATTTAGTTTGTTAGTCAGAGACATCTAAATCATCAATTTCAACGATTAGATTAGTGATTTGATCTCTAAGATCTGAAATTTGGTTTGACAATCCCAAGTTTAGGGTCTTGATTTTTGACTTGTAAGCATTTGTAGATACCAAATAACATAAATTATTACTTATTTCTCTTACTAATTCCTCTATGAGGAGTTTTTAATTAAATTAAATCTTTTAGAATATATTTTAAATAATATGAAATAGAAAAATTGCTTTGAAATTATGGAAAGACTTGATAGTATTAGTTTGTGAAAAGAGAATCAATTACTAGAATCTTAAAACCGGATGGAAGCTCGGTGAATGATTTTTTGGATGAAAATGAAATTATGAAATTAAGGCATTGTGATACGTTTCTGGAATAATATGTTTATACCTTGATTACTTGGGAATACTATTGTGTGGTATAACGTTAATTATCTAATATGATTAAGGTATGTTTTAAACCTCATATGATACATGTTCTTGCAATACCTAATGAGAATTGACAAATGACATAACTATGATCAATTGGTAACACTCAGGGAGGTGTTTGTGATAGAGACTGATATACATATAGTACCATGTAGTTTGCCTCCATAGCGCACACTATGGTTGGCTTCTTAGAGATGGTAGTATCCTCTTATTTGCAACACTTCAGGAGTATCTCAAAATTGTATCCCTCGAGGCCAACATCCCTATTGGGATACTGGGCAGTAAACCCATTGGGATAGCATCTTCCTTTTCTGGAGGAACCCGTAGCCTACATGTGTTCTGCAAACTTTGGTAAGTTTGCATCACACATGTAGGAAGCTTGTGAGAATCACTAGTCATATAATTAGGAATAAGCCCATGGGTTCAAGTCGGTAGGCATAAGGAGGATATAAAGCGAGAATTGAATGATTAATAATGGATTATAAATAATGATTAAAGCATGTATATATAATGATATTTCCTTCAGCTTATATATTTATAATATCTGTTAACTGTTATGTGATAGTACTGTGTTTAATAATTATTTAAATTTTTGGTCCCACATGGTGCCTTTTATGGGTGCTAGTAGGTGAGATGGATATGAGTTTTTATTACTAGGACAATAGTCTCACTCCGTTACATTTAACAGTTTTAGATAAGAGCAGTAAAAGAGCCGCAGAGGGGAAGAAGCCAAAGGCGTAAAGTCACCTTCATTGGTGATTGTGTCCCAAATTCTAATTATGTTTAATCATTAGTTATTTGCTACCTAGGACATTATTATGCATCTCTTTTTTTTTTAATTCTCTATTTTGAAACTATTTATATGTCATTAATTACAAATTTCTTGTTGAGAGGTTTGAGGGTTGTGGATAATTAAACATTCTTGAGAATCTCTAGAATAAGGTAAATTTAATTTTGTTATATTACTTCTTACAAACCATGTCAATCAAGTATATGGAAGGTGTTTTATAACCTTGTTAGGAGTACAATCCTTTTCTAAAACTATTATGCACAATAAGTAAGTAGTATTCTTTTATAACTATAATATGTTATATCGTTGACTGATTGTCCTATCTTTTTATATTATGATTATGTGACAGAGTAAGAAAATCTTCTAGAATAATTTTTGTAACCTGCTTTCTTTAATTACCATAATAATGATGTTGGCATTCTTTAATTGTGTTAAGTCTGACAAGTTTTTAGATAGAGTGTTACATCATAAGAGCGGCTCCACTCTTCATTTGTATAGGTGATTTCATGAAACATATTGGCAATGAATAAACCATCTTGTAGCATTACGATATCATTAAGAGTTTTTGCTTAGCTTAGCAAAATACATTCTAGCACCTTCATCGTGTGCAAGTCATCTTCAATGAGTACAATTCTTATTTAGTTACGTATAATCTGTCATCAACTATGTACAAATGCTTGATGTTTTACACATAGGCGAATATAGGTTTTATATAATTCAAGAAAAATCACACCATTAAAGATACGTTGTGCCTACATTTTTAAATAAATTTTAAGTATCTTTGCACAACTAATTTTGTAATATGAGATAAAAAAGAAAAAATAGTAAAAAAAAGACTTTAAAAATAGAAAAATTGCAAATAGGGTTCCGTTAACCATTTTTGTAAACATATCTCTCTATGTAATTTTTTTAATTTCTAAGATTTTTTCTTTTTTATTTTATATATTAATAATATAGAATGTAAAAATCATATGAAGCACCGAAATAATGAGATTGATTTATCATAATTCTACTAATTTGGTAGGAGCCTCCACTAGTAAACACAAAGTACCATGATAAAATGGGGATGCGTGATAAGATGATATGAGGGGGCCAAGTGTACAGAGATTAGAGAATGAGACGTAATAATGATAATAATAGAGGACAGAATGGGTAGGGAAGGGGCCTACCATGGAATGGCACCTTTGGAGGGAACTGGACAAAAAGGTCCAACAAGAGCAGTCTCTTTCCATTGACATTAAGAGATGCCTTTGTTTGGTTTGGAAGGAGTCAATTAGTTTAGGAGAGGGGGAAAAAAAAAGACACCGAATGGAGGTGGACATGCATGTCTTTTTAGTTATCAATATTAATACTAATTATATTCATGACAAGTTGTATAATTGTTCACAATGAATTTTAATACTACTTCCAGTCCTAATTATAAGAGCCAGTTGACTAATTTAAGGAGATTAAAGAAGTAAGTTGAGTTAGTTATTTATCCTAAATAGGTATTGTCTTTCCTACAATATCCTTGTTAATCAAGTGTATTGACTAAAACTATAATTATTTGAAGAACTATCTTGGAAAAAATTGAGTAAATATGAGAGACAAAGTGGATTAGGATTTTATACTAAGGACCAAAATAAAAATCAAATAAAGTCTTATATTAAGGACCGAAGGCAGTATTTACATGCTTTGAATTTTATGCAATACTTGGATCTTCGGAATCACTTAGTTTAAATTTAGAGAGCTAACAAAATTTAAATATTCTCAAACTATCAACATTTTAAGAATTATTTTTTGTTCACTAGTTAGGTGGGGATGATGAAAAAGGGACCCAATTTATTTGGATGTTTTGGGTGAAATTGAAAAATTAATTAGGATATTTCGAAAAGAAAAGGAAAGATCCTTTGTGGTATTGGCAAGCATTTCGTTCATAAGTACTTTTAATAAACTTTAGGCAGTTTTTTTAAATATGGGAAAAAATTTTTATCTCCGCTTAAGTATGCTTATTAGTTGTGTATCCAAACAAGTCTTATCTTGATTTAAGATATATGGGATGTTTGGAAGAAAATTAAATCATAATTTAAAAAATAATTTTATAATATACCAAATAAGTATGTGAAATTATTTTTATTTCAATTTATATAAAAATACTTTTTAAAAATAATTTCTGTACTTATCAAACACTCTGAGAAGTATATTCTCATTTTGAGAAGTATTTAAATAGAAACCAAATCATAATTTTAAAAATAATTTTATGATATATAAAATAAATATATAAAAAAATTTTTAAAACAAATAAATAAAGAGAAAGAGATGGTTTCCCGCCAAGGCGAGGTTGGGGAGGTGGGGATCGCTTTAAATGCGCATGTCGTTTTCAGCCTATAGATGCTGCTCACTTGTTTTGTCGTTTTTGGCTGCTTGTCTTTTCACTTATATACATCATCATTATTATTAATTATTCTTCTTTTAGATTAAAGCCCTATTTGGATAGCAGGTCAAACCATAGTTTGGGGAAAAAACAACTCAAATAGGCACAAATTATCTGAAACTATGATCTGGGTCAAAATCATAGTTTTGGAATCCCAAATCATGGTTTCAGGAGAAGTGAATCTATTCTGCTTCTGATTCAAATTGGAGAGTATGATTGTACCTATTAGAGTAAATCTCAACAATAATATGACTTTAACACCCCTTAATTAAATTTTTATAAATATATTTAATCTTATATCTTATAAATAAATATACACATATTAATTATTTATTAATTACATTATCTTATGTATTATTAATTAGGGATAATTAATCCACAGCTCCTTATAGTTTCAACTAATTTTGAATCAGGTCCTTATAGTTTTTTTCTTTTTATCAGGTCTTTATACTTTCACCTGTTTTTAATTAGGTCCTTGTATTTATTTTTCTTTTTATCAAGTCCTTATAAGTTTACCTTATTTTTAATTAAGTCCCTGAATTTTTTATTCTTTATTTTATAAATTCTAATAGTACTATTATATAAACATAAAATAGTATATATTATTTAATATTAGTTTATAAACAATAATATTCTAGAGATATTGAATTATTATAATGATTTTAATTTTTTCAGCAAAAAATTAATTGTTCTAAAGAATTTTCCTAAATTAATTAATTCTATTACTTTTTTATTACATAATTATTAATTTAATTTAATTATTAATATTTTATATTTCAGTATTAATCTATTTAATTAAGTTTATATTTAATTAATAAATAAAAATTAAAACTACATGGACTTGATTAAAAATTTAGTGAAATTATAAGGACTTAATTAAAAGAAAAATAAATACAAGGACCTAATTAAAAAAAGGTAAAAGTATAAGGACCTGATAAAAAGAAAAAAAACTATAGGGACCTGATTCAAAATTCGTTAAAACTATAAGGACTTGCAGATTAATTAACCCTATTAATTATGTTGGTAAAAATACATCATTAACAATTTTATTCCTTCAAATTAAAATATATCATACAATCTATGTTTTATGTAATTATCATATTAACTTATGTTTTTTTAATAATTTGTACATATAAAAAGTGTTTCTGATAACAACTATGTAAACACTCTCACTTCTCAAAATCACTTTTTCACAAAATCTATTCTTCACAAATCTATTTTTTTCAGAATCTATTCTTCAAAAGTTATTCTCCAAACCATGGTTTGGTTTCATCCAAATACTCCCTAAATTTTGGGTCTCCTTTCTTCTTCGGTTTTTCCTCGCTTCATTTCCAATATGTTTTTTTTCGTTCAGTATAGACATTTTTCCCGTGAAAGCAATTTGGTTTGAAATATATAGTTGAGTGGAAAATAAATTATAATTTTAAAAATAATTTTACAACATATAAAGTAATTATATAAGAAGAATTTTGGTTTACATAAAAATATTTTTTAAAAATATTTTATGAATAAGTCAAACACTCTTTAAATATAAGCACATTTTTTAAGAGGAATTAAAACTATGGCTTGCCATTTATGATAAATTGACATCTAAAACCAACCCCTGTCGCTTCTTCTTAATATTTCTGTTCTTTTATAAATAACACCATTTGTTAGTTCAATTTGAGAGTGTTTGGGTAAGAACAAAACTATAGTTTCAGAAGTGTTTTTATGATATACGAAACAAGTATATGGAGAAATTTGTTTCAATTTTGTTAAAAAATACTTCTGAAAGGTAATTATGGGGTGTTTCAAACACCCCCTTGAAAAGAACCCAGATTCAAAATAAAATGATGAATATGCAGTAATTTTAATTTTACATGTACGATGTCTAGAAAACACGATCATTATTTTTGAAAAATATTTTTTTTATTCCAAGTCTTACTAAAAATAATTTTATGTTCCTATGTTTAGTGCCTGTTTGGTTAAGTGATGAGAGTTTAAATAAGTCCATTTTAATTTAAATAAGTAATTATGAAGCATATTTATCTTATTTAGATAATATTTATAAAATCTTGATGAATCCTGATTTTACTCTTCTATCACATTTTTAAGATAAGCACCAAAGATTGGTTCACGGGTTTAAAACATGTCGATCAATTTTTATTAACTGAATTTTTTCCAACATAACTTCTTACACTTTTTCAAAAATCTCTCCTCAAATAATTATATTTAATAATATTTATTGGATTCATGCTTTTTTGGTAATTATACATCCATAAGTGATTTTAATAAATAAAAACCAATAATAATCATAATTCTTAAAGTCACTAAAAATATATATTCAAACAGAAATCACGATTAACCAACATTATTTATAGCTAGTATCAGTTGTAAAATTTATGATTATCAAAAATTATAGTTATTGATCACTAATCCAAAGTAAGTTTTACTTTTGAATTTAGATTAAAATAAGTTTTACTTATTCGATACTCCTCTAGTCCTATTTATAAGGCAAAGAGAATATATTTTTTAGTCCTATTTATAGGGTATTGTGAAAAAAAATTTTATATAGATATACAATTTTATTTCTTATTTGTTATTGTGGTGACTTTATTTACATAAAGTATAATGTATATTAAACATGGATAAAGTTAGAAAGTTATTAAATTTTAAATAAGAGTTAATAAAATTTAAAGTTTTTCTTGATCTATATAAAATATGCTAAAAGTGATTTATAAATAAGACTAGAGGAGTATTATGCTACGCTGGTGAGGAGACAAGTCCAATTTTTTATATTGGAAGCACAACACGGAATAGAATAATTTCTTGACAGAAAGAGAAGAGAAACAATTACATTTGATACAACACAAAAATGAATAAGAATATCATTCTATTTACACTTTGATTTGACTCTATAAAAAAATATATATTAAAATAAAAAAAGACCTGAGAAAACAATAATTTCATGGTTACTAAAAGTATGAAAAAAAACTATTTTGCAGGTCTTCATAATTTATCTCATTTTAGATCTAGTTACTGTAATTTATTTTGTTTAAATTCAGTCTTTATAATTGATCTGCTATAAACATTAATCCTTAAATCTAAAAAAAATTTATTTTAATTTATAAAATTTCATGGACTTTATGATGTCTCATTCATTTCATTACACATCATCTTAACAGTTAACACCTCTAATTTCTATAAATGAAATTCATAAAATTTATAAATCAAAACTGGCAGGTTAAATAATAAAGGTCGGACTCAAACAAAATAAATTATGAGGACCTAATTCAAAATTAAAATAAATTTTATGGACTCATGAATTAATTTTTCCTAAAAATATAAACAAATAAAAATTATTAATAATTGCTATTTTACAACATTCTTTTTTTTTTTTGGTCCAATCTATTTTACAACATTCTGGAATGAAGATTACAACTCAATTGTAACTCAACAAACTCGCACATAATTTATGTAATTATCTAATATTGGCGATCTTTAATTGAATAATCAAACACTAAATTATATATTAATTAAATATGTATTATTCTAAATTTTTTTAAAAAAAGTCAATATCTCCAATATATTAATATAATCAACACAAAATACCTTAATCATGGAGAGTATCTTTTAGAGGTGGGTCCATAGCCTCTTTCTTAACATGTTTTTTCTCGTATTGGAAATAGGTATTATTGCCCATACTTTGAACAATTATGAGCTTAATTAATCAAAAAAATGATTAGTCATCACAATAATTAATCATGGAATCCATTTTTCCAATTAAGCATGTTTAATCAATGCGAACCTACAATGCACGCTTATGATCTTGATCAATGATTGTATTCATTGAAGATGTTAACATAGAATTAAAAACTAATTTGTAGTTCTTATCATTATGAGCACATGCATTGATTATTATTCGGTTCAAAGTAGGGTCAAGCCGATCACACCTTGCGGTGTTTAATTATTGTGTAAAGAATCTAAGTCTAATATAATTAAAATTTTAAGGTTTTTTCTGACAAAAAAATTAAGGCTTTGTCTTAAAGAGTAGAGGAAATAGGATAAATAAATAAATGGGACGAGATAAAATTGGGGAAAATTTTTCTTTATTTTTCTGAATAATAAAAATATAAAATAAAATGACTAATTTTAGGATGACAACGATACTTGTGTGAGGTGTGAGTGTTATGCCATTTCAAATTGTTGGTTAGTGAAACTGGATATGTATTGCGCTATACCCTAATTTTTGTCCAGTGGAAGAGTTTTGAACGATTGAGTTGGATTAGATAGGATTTCACATTTTTTTCCTTCTTGAATATGAAACAATGTTATTTGTGTGAAGACGAAAAGGGGAAAAAAAATCAATTCGTCATATGGATACATACTTTTTTTTTATTTAAAAATTATTATTTTTAGGACTATATATGAATATTATTTGTATATTTTAACTTAATCACCATTGACTTGATTCTAATTTATTAGCTAATTCAATTTTTAATAAGAAAAACGACAGAAAAATGATACTTAAATTTAAAAATTCATAAATAGTCATATGAATAATGAAAATTTCTTTTAATCACATATGACCAATTGGGAATTTTTAAATTTACTGAAATGATCATATTATCCGGAGTGATTTTTAGAAGAAAGAGAAGAAGGCGCACGTTAACAGCTCATTTTAACATAATTAATAAGTTATTTAATGTTATTAATGAGTATTTATTGTTTTTAACAACATATTTTTTAAGGAACTAAAAGTGGTATTTTTATAATTTTAGTAACACTGTTAACAAGTCATGTCATCATCAATGAGAAATTTTACAACTCCTGTAACGCAGTTAATAAGTTTTTTAACCCTATTAACAATTTTGTTATTGCCTTTAACACAAATTTTCTAGAGAATTAAAAAGGTGACATTTTTACAACTTTAATAACACCATTAACAAGTTATATAATAATATTAACAATTCATGTAATACTATTGACGACAAATTTGAAAGCCTCTTACACTTAGAGGGATTAGTCATAATGTCATAAATGAGAAATTTTGCAACTGTTGTAACACATTTAACAAGTTATTTAAAACTCATAACAAGTCAGTTATTGCCTTTAACAACAGATTTTCAAAAAAATTAAAAAGTGACATTTTTACAACTCAATAACGTTGTTAACAACCTAGATAGCCCGATCTCTCTCCTTAGCTGGACAAATCACACTTGCCAAATCAGTACTCTCTTCCATACCATATTATGCGATGCAAACCTCCATGTTGCCATCCAACTGCTGCCTTCAAATCGAGAAGCTCATCAAAGAATTTATTTGGAGTACAGATAATCACCACAGATGTAACATCCATATTTTTATCTAGTATTTAATTAAATTTATAAATAAATATATTTTAGTATTAAGTTAATAAAAAATTTAGATATAGGAAAATTATTATTATTATTATTATTATTTTAATAATGTTTTTGTGTGTGAGTGTGTGTGTGAATGTGTGTGTGGATGATATTTTAGAAAATTATACCATGGTATAGAAATTTCACATCGACTAATCTTTAGAGTGAAAGAGTTTGATGAGCCTATATATAAGAGATAGTGGGTGGAGTTTGAAATGAGTAAATAATTTTCACACATATCTGAGATAGTCTCAGAAAAGTGCTACTTTAGAGTTATTAACCATTGGATCAGACTAAAATTTGGTCAGCCCATTTGGGACATCCAAATCATTAACTTCAACGGTTGGATTATCATTTTGATCTTCAAGTTACAAGTTATTAGGTACATTTTTAACCTTTTTTTTTTTAGATTTAGCAGATAGAGTCCTGAATAGTAAATTAGCATTTTAAAGTTCGTTCACTATTAGATTAAGCTATAATTTGGAGGATAGTATCATGATCGATAGGAAATTAAATTCAATGGTCAGATTAAGGGTTTAACTTTTGTAGTGAGAATAACCTAACTCGTATTAAATCTATTTATCTAGGTCATTCAAAAATAGAACAAAAGTTATAAATTACGATTTGTCTATTTACGCTATAAATTTAATGATTCTAATGATATAACATAATAATTAAAGGATACTTAAGCAAGAAAAAATTTAGGAATCGAGTCTAAATTATATATATTATCATTCCAAACCTTATAAAAGTGTTTTTTAGGCTAAAATTCTGAGTAAAAATTAAAGCTTTTAGAGGATGAATTAGAGGCTAGAATTTTGTGAGTAGTCTACTCTAATACTATAGAGATAACATTTTAATTTCATTTGTAGATATAAACTCTATTGTGGCATTTTCGAGGTTGGACTTTGGTTGTATTTGACTGTTAGCTATGAGACCAGATAACTAAATTTCTATCTATTACATGCTCTAATATGAAGTTGGTGAGCGGCTTTATAACTAATTGTATAAAAGTATATTATGCTTCGTATGAACTGTCTTGTGGGATGCTATTTTAAAAAGGATTGACATAGTTTGTATTGCAAGAAATTGGTGATCATGATTATGATGTGTTATTATGAAATTTGGTTGATTATGCATATAAATGTGTTATTTTGAACCCTGTGCATCTATTTTGGGTGGGAAAAGGAGATAATTGAAGTTATTGAGATTCATATACTTGCCACGTGGTATTAGCTTCCATACAGAGCTCTATGGTTGGCCGCTATTATTGTTCCACTAGTTCTTTGAGGGACTGCGACACTCCACTAGTTCTTTGAGGAGGGACCCATGGTTCACCGAGTGCTCTATGGTCTTTGGTCTGTCCACATCACTTGTGTGGTGAGCTTGTCAGAGTTACTAGTCAAATAGGAAGAACTTAGCCCATGAGTCCAGTCAGCAGAAATAAGGAGGATATAAGGATGGATTTGGGTTCAGGGATTGCACATGACATGAGATGTTCATTGATATTTATATCTTTTAAATAAATAAAAAGTATGTTATTTCTTTTAAAATGTATCAACTACATGAGATTAGTGGAAATATTTGTCTTATATGATTTTGAGTTTAAATGTTAAATAGATGTCTATCAACTATTATTAACTCTGTATATCCCACTTGACACCTCGCTAGCCCATGCTAGGGTGTGTGATAGGTAATGATTTAGTTACTAAGATGTTGTCTCACTCCCGTTGTTTTACCATTTTCAGGAAACAATACGTTAGCAGGACCTTCGGAGAAGACTCCTGAGGCTCAATAGCTGTAGCTGACAGTGTAGAGCTTCTGGATCTTATTTTATGCAATCTTTTCGTATATTACCACGCATCAGGACTGCATTCATTTGGGACTTATTTTATCTTCTCATATTTTTATGTTGTTTGACTTAGTAAATGAATTATACCTTCTATCTTTGGTTTATTTTGTTTAAACATTGGACTAGAGTGCTGGCAGTGGGTCTGAGGCTTTTAGACTGCATGTGATTGAATTATTATGGATCCACGATGTGATAATGGTAATTTTTGCAAGTTTAGTTGTTGCTAGTATTGACTATATAGTCAAATCTGAACTGTTATTATAATTTATTGAGGTGTGTTGTTTTATAACCTTGTTAGCTATGATTACAGGTATAGGTTATTCTTTTTCTAACCATGATAGTTTTATTTGATGTTGAATGCTTTTCTATCATGGTTAGCCCCTTAGTGATGTGATTGTTTCTAAATAACTATGATAGGATATGTTTACTAGTTTTATTCCTTTCCATTATGGTTAGTTCTAGCTAGTAAGTAGTGATGTTACAACAAAGGAATCCACTTAATAAACTAGAATGACATGTGCTAACCACATGATAATGGAGGATGCGGACTAAAGAGAATGCATAGCCATAATTGCGCCTTCCTTACCAAACTAGGGTTCTCCCTCATCAGTAAACCTGACCTTTTTTGGGTCCAAGTTCTTTAGGGAAAATATAATTGGTCAAAGGAAAGCAATTTCTCTTTCAAGACTAAGACATGCTCTCATACGTGGAAAAGCATGGCCAAAGCTTGGCCAGAAACCCAGTTGGGAATTAAATGAACCTTAGGGAATGAGAAGCAAGTATGCTTTTGGAATGATAATTGGATTGGGACGTTGGTCCCCTGAAAAACTTAGTATTCTCAGACATAGATGAACAGAGCTTGAACCAACCCATTATTGACTTTGTTGATTGGCAGGGCACATGGAGATGGAATCTCTTCCAACACCTTCTTCCCATGACCATCAATTATCTCATCGTAGCCACTCCCCCTCCTATCCTGAGAAAGGTAGATACCACCTGCTTGTGGAGCCACAACACTAACAGTTCCTTCACGGCCTCCTCTACTTACAGAAGCCAAGAAGAAGGCAATAGGAACAATGAATCTCGCTCCCGGAGACTCATTTGGAGGTGGCCAGGACAACAAAGAACCAGATCCTTCTTATGGTTCACTGCTAAGAACAAACTCCTAACCAATATGGAGCGCCTACATAAACAATTAACAACAAACGCCACTTGCGAACTTTGTAAGAGAGTAGTGAAAGATATAGACTGTGTGTTTCACCAATGTCCCTAGCATCTGCTTGCTGGAAAATGCTCATACTTGAGAGGCAACTACCCTGCTTCCTGGGAACGCCCATCCGTGGCTAGTGGATTAAAAATCTCAACCCTAGACGGACCTCTGACAGATGGGCCCTTGCATTTGGTATCCTCTCATAGAAGTTGTGGGGAGCCCAGAACAAGAGACTATTTGCAGGTGAATCCTTCAAACCCTTGGAAATCATCTCTACCATGGAAACCTTGACCAACCATACCATTTCCTCCAGGTAACTTACTGACCACCTAAGTACTCACCATAGTTATTGGTCCCTGTTGGCAAAGTGTTTACTTTTTGTCAGTCTTGGTAGTTCCATGTATATTTTACCCTATGTAATTTACACTGTTGAATGAATTTTCCTTTCCATTTTAAAAAAAAAACATTGTTAACAAAATCGTATAATGATATTAACAACTTGTGTAATGTCATTAACCACATAAAAAGTTTTTTACACCCAAAGAGATTAGTCATAGCATCATAAATGAGAAATTTTACAACTCCTATAACACAGATAACAAGTTGTTTAACAATATTAGCAAATTCGTTATCGCCTTTTACAACAAATTTCTAGGAAGAAAAAAAGTAGGACTTTTACAATTTGAGTAATGCTGTTAATAAGCCTTATATATTGACAACTCTCAAAAAATTAGTGACTGTCTAATAAACTGGGAAATTTCATTGTATAACCTTCACATAAAGTTGATATTAAAACATCAAATATATGACTATTAACAAATTGCTACAGCAAATAAGTAGTAGACAATTTGGTCATTTTACAATATTTAGAAATTCACTATTTAGTCAGAATGAGAAATTTTTTTTATTCAAGTCACCATCTAAGGTTTTCAAAATTCAAGTGTCATTTATGATTTTTCCTTTTTAATACCTTGCATCACATGCACAAATTAAAGGGATAACCATATTATTAGGCCCATTTGGTTCAATGGAAGGATTTTTTTTTAATGGAATATATAAATGGAAATAAAGCGAAAAGATAGTTATCAAAATGTTTGTACTACACATGAGTCTAAACAAAACATATAAAGCATAGGAAAAATAGATAGATTGAAAATACATTCAAATGAAAAAACTAAATAATCTCTCGTCTTGATCCACATGAGTAATAATTAAGTGACGATAAGATAATCAACCTTTTTGTTCATTCCATGATGAATAGTTGCTTTCCATGTATTTTTTATGGAGATCTGCCAACCTTCTGGGTATTTTTGTTTCCCACTTTCATTTTCACTCTTTTCAACTAGTGTCATTGTTCTTACCAGTAATGCTATGGACACATTTACGATATCTTAAAGAAATTGTTTAAATAAAATTTGGCTGGTCTAAATTTTATTAGTTTTAATTTTTTTTAACCTCATTCTAATACTTTTTTTTCAAAAAAAGAAAAAGGAGATCTTTAGGCCAATTCTCAAACTTCTTATAGAGATGTTAGAGTCTTTTTAGGTGGAGAAGATAATATTTTTGAAAATTATTTAAAAGGAGATGGAGAATAAATGAAAGTGAAATTTAAAAATATGCCTGACTTCGTGAGAATAATGCATGGTTTTAAATTTATGTATATACTACTTCCAATCCTTAATATAAGAGCTAGTTGACTAATTTGAGTAGATTAAAGAAACTAGTTAAGTTAATTATTTGTAATAAATATGTATTGTCTTTTTTAAAATATCCTTGATAGCTAAATATATTAGCTAGAACTACCTTATTACAAGGATTACTTTGAAAAAAATGGATAAATATGAGAGATAAATTATATCGGGATCTTATAATTAAAACCAAAATAAAAATCAAACAAGTTTTATATTAAAAATTAGAGATAGTATTTAAGACACACAGTTATCAATATATCCTTAATTATCCTCCGGTCCTAATTATAAGACCCAATTGACTTATTTGAGGAGATTAAGGAAGTAAGTTAAGTTGGTTATTTATATAAATAAGTGTTGTCATTCCTAAAATATCCTTGCTAATTAAGTATATTGGCTAAAACTATCATAATTAGAAGGATTATCTTGGAAAAAAATGCATAAATATAAAAGACAAAATGGATTGGGCTTATAATTAGACCAAATAAAAAGTCAAATTGGGTCTTATAATTAGGACCGGAGGAGTAACTTTTTTTTAAAAAAAAATTATAGGACAGTTCTAACGCCCAAAGGTTACAAATCAAACCTATGACTTTTCACTTATAGTGAGCTATTATCTCTTAGACTAAACTACATTGGTATATTTTTATCAACTAGTCTGGAAGAGCACTTGTGCACTTTAAGAATAAAAAATTTCACTCACATATTTATTTTTTTTGTTGTGTGGGGCTGGCTTTTTTTTTTGTTTGTTGCTTCATTTGGTTTGCTCAAATTGGCCCAGATTTTTTTGTTGTAATCCTTTATTTGGTTTTTGAATAAAAATAAAATTGACATTTATGAAAAAAGTCAATCCTGTATGACTAATCCAAACGGGCAGGTACGTTGAAGCTCACAATTAATTTGAAATTTATATAAACAAAAAAGATAAATCCTTATTTGAGAGAATTTTCAAAGGCTCTATAATTAGGGGTGAAGCTTTGACTCCTTGAAGGATAAATACAAAAAAGAAAAGAAAAGGAAAACAGAGATATATCTTCATGTCTTGCCTTTAAATCCATGATGTTGAGCAGTTAACGTCATTGACAAGAAGGGAGGCATCTACGCATCAGCATCAAATCAAAAAAACAGTTTTCAAATTACCTTAAAACTAAGCTTTAAATTTAGGCTTTTTACAAAAAAGGACGGTTTCCCAATATCCACATTGCTTCTCTTACAAGCATACCACAATTTGTTTTGTGGGCTCCGGCCGTGGAATTATTAATAATTAGGGCAAACTAAAAAAAATTATTCTCAGCAGCCTTCTTTCCCCTTTTGGATGACAAATTAGGTATTGGTACATTTACTAACTGCTCATTTAATTGGTGTCAATAGGTGTGGTGTACTCAAATTTTTGAAGGAATATTTTTAATCAAACATTCTCAACTTTGCCAAATAGCCAATATCACACTTTGCCCTGCAACAAGAAGCGTTTAGCCAATCACATCCTAATTAATGAGACAAATGGTTTTTGTGAGCGAGAGGTCATGAATTTGATTATGCCTGTAATCTCAATTTTAAAAGAAAATGAGAAAAAGAGAACTTACATTAGGATTAATCTAAGGTGATATTAATTGATGAACATTCTTGTCAAGTTGAAATCTGTGTAAAATTTGTTCTAGTTGAGTTTTCAAAACTTTTTTGTGTGTGTAAAGTTTCAAAGCTTTCTTCCTCTTGTTTTCTTCATGACTATCTAATTGAGTCTGATTTGAATATTGTCTGGTCTAATTGGAACATTTTTTAAAAGCACTTTATTTATTACATAGACGGAGCTTTCATATTTAAACTGTTAAAAATCTCTCTCTATCTCTTTCACTATGATTATTATTTGTTGGTAAAGTTATTTCCTATTTACGTCTTTCTTAATTTTTTTTTTCACCTGACATATGCTAATGCTATGTTAGCACAAATGGCAATGGCAAGATGATATTACCTACAACAATTGCGGCATAAGTTTTAATTAAAAGAAGAAATTATATATAATAAAAAATTCATAAATTAGATTATTCAAAAATTGGTATAAACTATATCATTTATTTCTTATAATTATTTTTTTTGGGCCAAACATTAATTCTTATAATTAGCAAATTGAATAGCACATGCAACCAGACCAATTATACTTTTAATTTTTTGTCGTCCTTAATGGATATATGTGTCTCAATGTGGGCACACAAAAAAACATATGGACATGTGCACATTCAAAATTTGATATGACTAC